>NC_084558.2:12660827-12948327 GCF_033978685.3 Nerophis lumbriciformis | reverse complement strand
CAGACAACCTGCAGTGGACGACACACAACGCTGGTGGAGTATCCCCGAGACAACTTCGTGGATTAATGTTAAGTAACTGCGATAAATCACGATCAATCAAAATTCAAAGCTGTCAAAATTCAATTGACAATAATAATTTAAAGCAGTTGTCACCAAGCTTTTCGAGAGCAATATTTGTGGTCTCAGCCAATAGCCAAAGCAAGATCTAACCATGGGACAACTTTGTGTGTATATATATATATATATATATATATATATATATATATATATATATATACACATACATGTGTGTATATATACATATATTTATGACTTTTTTTCCCCCTTTGTGTTATTGTTGGTTGATGTCACCATCTTGCTTCTTGCTGTTTTCCCAATTTTTGCTTGTGTTTTTTGTTGAGTTTTTTTGTAATGTGCCTTGAGGCCAGTGACAAATGAGTCACGGGCCACAGATGGTCCCTGTGCTGCACTTTCAGCACCATTGCTGTCAAAGTTAACTGTTTAAAACCACTAGTCTTAGTACTGTAGTATATTTGTTCATCCTATGGTTACACATGGGACGCGAGTCACATGGTTGTCATACGTCAGCGCCGGATATCGTAAAATCTGCTGTTCACCTGGCAGCTTTCTCATGTTTTATTAAGAGGGGATAAACGGAGAAGTCTTTTAGCTGCCGCCTTGTTATCATATTATTACTGCCTTTGCACAAGTCAATGTTTACTTTTGTACATCTAAATCAACACAAAATCCGTACTTTGGAGCAATGTTCACTGACTCCAGTATCTGGCTTGTTAGCTTCCTGTCGCAGGCGAGCGATGTTGGTCACGGACTTGTGGTTGAGAGAAGAGTTGTTTGATGTTGGATGCTGGAACATGTCCGATGCGTTGCAACAGTCAGCCTTAATGCATTGTTGAACCTCGATGATTTTTGTGCAAAGCGCATTTGCGAGTCAAGCGGGTTTAGTGTGCAGCGGCGGTGTTGAAAGCGGCAAATGTGAGGCTGAGGAGAAACAGGCAGAGGCGTGCAGGTGTGTACAGGAGTAAAAATGTGTGCCTGTTGGCGGGTCTGTTGGTCACTCTTCGGGTGGGGGTGTCATTGATGTCATTTTTTATTTTTTATTTTGATCAACGGTTTGGCGACCCCTGATTTAAAGACAAATATTTGTGATACTAATATCAACATTTCAGCTACTCTCTCTTTATATCACCTTTATTTTTGGGTTTAAATGTATTTCTATATTGTGTCTGGGTTAATGATAAAAAAACAACAAAAAAACAAGCCAAATGCCACAAATGGCCCCTCAAGCTGCACTTCGGACACACCTGCAGTAAGACAAACAAAACACTTAGGTTTGAATTGGTTATGTTTCACAGCGATTTACTTCTTCTTACAATTGACAGTTAAGAATGTTGGAAAGTACAATGAGAGAGACATTTTTTGCTCATTGTTCTTACAAAAGTACATCCTACAACAATGCGCATGGCTGACTGCATTTTACTATCGTACGGCAGTTACAGTAGTGTAGTTTGTTTAGCTAAAACACAGCATAGAGATTTATGGAAAGTTTTAGACGATGGCAAATTAATTTTCCTTATTTTACAATGGGAAAAAATAAATTCACAAGTCAAAGAAAGTGCTCTGCAATGGACTGTGCTTGACTTTACAGGTTGCAATTAGGGACGTGCTGCTTGGTCAATCATCGAGAAGTATTTGCCGATTTTCGTGAAAAATTACCTTATCGCCATTTCCGATTAATGCCTTTAATGCCAATCACAAACGCTGAGCCCTTCTGGCTGACATTTATTTTTAGTCCTCTGGCTGACAAGCGGCTAGCAGCTAATTATGTGTCTCCATACAGTGTGGAGACACGTGCCTAAGTTAATAATAATCACCTCCATTACAGCAAATAAACTACATTTCTTAGTATCTTCCAGTCAGTATCATTTGGGCTGTCAAACATGAACTATTTATCGCATATGCATTTATCGCAGATTTATTTTTTCATCATTGTACTGTCAGATAATTCCAGTTTTTACAAGCATGGCTGGACAATTAGTTTTAAACATTATGCTTTTTTAAACAGCTCAACACAAGATGGACATAAACACACTTTTAATGACAATAAAAGATTGCCAGATTTTGTCATTTGTACAGTAATTACGGCTATAAGAGCACTTGCATTCAGAAGAGAGGGCCTACACTTCCATGTTAAAATACCAGTTTTGCGCATTAATAACATAAAAATTGTGTCGTTACGAAGTTGTTTGGTGATGTAATCTGTTATATTCATACCTGAATAAATGCTTCTGATATTCTGTACATTATGTGTTGTACAAGTTTATGGTGTTCATATCGCTCCAAGATATTGTATTAACTAGAGATGTCCGATAATGGCTTTTTTGCCGATATCCGATATTGTCCAACTCTTAATTACCGATTCCGATATCAACCGATACCAATATATACAATCGTGGAATTAACACATTATAAAGCCTAATTTTGTTGTGATGCCCCACTGGATGCATTAAACAATGTAACAAGGTTTTCCCAAATAAATCAACTGAAGTTATGGAAAAAAATGCCAATATGGCACTGCCATATTTATTACTGAAGTCACAAACTGCACTATTTTTTTTAACATGCCTCAAAACAGCAGCTTGGAATTTTTTGAAACCGATACCGATAATTTTGAAACCGATACCGATAATTTACGATATTACATTTTAAAGCATTTATCGGCCCATAATATCGGCAGTCCGATATTATCGGACATCCCTAGTCTTAACCTTCTCTATTTATTAATAAAATATAGTATTCAGCCTGCTAATCATTCTGTAATTGAGAACTATCAACCAGAACATAAAAGAATATACACAATATTTCAGCCTGCCAGAAAAATTATCCCCCTATATTCCTTAACGGATATACTAGCATTTATTTAGGGAGATATAATACAACATTACAAAACAAATTTGACAAAGCAGGATCGTAATGCAAGAAATTTTTCATTTTGTTAGTGTCGTTAGGCCAGATATCGATGCCAAAGATAGTATGCATATGAACACAATCAATAAAGAGAGTGATTCGATCTTTTTTTTTAATTTTGTCAAAATAATGCTTTTTTTTTTAGTGTTTACAGACACTAATTTAAATATTGTGTTGATATTGTTAAACTGTCGATGACACTCACCATAAATAAATAGAAAAATTAACAGTTAATATAATTGATTGGTATGTGTCGGCTGATTTCGGTCATGGGCGACAGGTACCAGAATTAGCAGCATAAAAACCTCATCCGAACATGCCTAACAGCAATGTCAATCAAGGAGAGCCAAGAACAGTAATGCAACAGTGTTTTGAAGACCAAAAAAGAAAATTGAACTTAAATCAACAACAGCCGCAAGACAAACGCACTTAACTTCTTTTAAGGACACTACAAAATTGTCAGTGTGTGACCTACCAAGCTCTCCATATGTAGTGAGGGGTCCTTCAAGATGCAGCAGAGAAGATAGAGGAAAATGAAGGTTTAAGTAGGAAGAGGGCATAAGACAAGACTATTAATGTTACAAGAGTGTGGTAAAAAGAGAGAAAAAGACAGAAGTACTCAAAGAGTTCAAGTGAAGTTAATTGAGGTTCTTCTCTTACTCTCACCTTGTGTGTTCAGACTTTTGTCCATGTAGACTCTGTACGTAAAAGCGGGACGGAGGACCAGCGCCGCAAAAAACATCTCGATGCAAATTAAAAAGTTTTGGTAGCCGGCGGCAACGGTGCCCTCGCCAACGGACACCTCCACTGAGTTAATCTGAGGAATGGCGCCGCACTTCTCCATGATGGCCAGCAACATGCCTGTGGATTGCCATCAAGTAAAAAGACAGCTGCTAAATAAAAGCCCGTTTGAAGAATACAATAAAACGAGTAATAATTGTCGCACCCTGCCAGAAGGAGAGGAAGATGACCGATTTGACCATGAAGAACTTGAGCATCGGTCTGTAAGGACTTAGCAGCTGCCGCATGGCGAAGTAAAAGAGGAAGAGGGCGTACAGCGACAAGCTGACTGAGATGTTGTAGACGATAGTGACGTACAGGTAACCGCCGGCAACGCTGTGGAAGACAACACAAGAGATTACTTTACAAAAAATAAATAAATAGGAATCTCTCTTAAAAAGAATCATATTAAATAGACAAACAGCAATTAAAAAAATTAAGTTTGGAAAAATCAGAGATAAAGAACCATAGGAAGGACATTAATTTAAGATATAAAACTAGCAAACGAGTGCCGCCCGACATTCTCTAACTATTTATGATGTTATACAGTATGTCCATGTACCATCAAAATAATTTAATGTTTAACATAGTAGAAGCTTCCATGCCAAATGCTTTTTCTTTAAATAGTTGTCATTAGCTTGATTTAACATAATAACATTGTGTTGAACTAGATGACAATTAAAGTTAATGCTTTTAATCAATTGTACTTTTTACGTTTAGGTGTATAATAATGCAGTTATTTAAACATAAAAATACTAAATTCAACCAACATTTACTTTTCTTTATGTTTAACAGAAGATAACTGCATATAATGTAACCATAGAACATAATAATTTATGTAAACAGATAGAATGTAACCATAGAACATAATGATTTATGTAAATAGATAGGATGCTCCAGCACCCCCCGCAATCCCGAAACGGGCAAGCGGTAAAAAATGGATGGATAGGACGTAACCATAGAACCTAATTTATGTGAATAAGATAGGAAGTAACCATAGAACATAATAATTGATGTAAATAGATAGGAATGGATAGGACGTAACCATAGAACATAATTTATGTGAATAGATAGGGAGTAACTATAGAACATAAGAATTGATGGATAGGAAGTAACCATAGAACAGAATTTATGTAAATAGAATGTAACCATAGTCCATAATGATTCATGTAAATAGATAGGACGTAACCATAGAACACAATTAATGTAAATAGATAATAGTAGTAACCATAAATTATAATAATCTATGTGAATAGGTAAGACGTAAACATAAACCATAATAATCTATGTAAATAGGTAGGACGCAAACATAAAATACAATTCATGTAAATAGATAGGAAGTAACCGTAGAACATAATAATTAATGTAAATAGATAGGAAGTAACCGTAGAACATAATAATTAATGTAAATAGATAGGACGTAACCATAGAACATAATAATTTATGTAAATAGATAGGAAGTAACCGTAGAACATAATTAATGTAAAACTATCAGAGTAAAGGTTTTTGTTGCCTTGTTATTTTTTGGTAGTTTGCAACTTACCACCAAAACTACAATGTAAAACTGTTTCTAATTGCATTTAAAACATCTACTATTAGGTGTGACACAGAACCTTCTCTAGAATGGCAATTACCTGAATGCGATCGCAACAATTCTAGCTTTTTCAAAGGCCATCCTGCACTTACTTGAAGTCTCCATCTTTGTATTTGCCATACGCTTGCAGGATGACCGTGATGGTGGCCATCAGAGGTTTGACCACACAAAACTGCAGAGTGGCCTGTTTACAGAAACGCAGGAAGCCAATGGAGTAAGCTTTTCCCCCCAGGCAGCAGGTGCCATACAAGCAGCTGGACCTGAAAGAGCAGGAGAGTTCTATTACACACATGATGAGGTATATCGACGTAGTAAAACAGATACCAAACTTTCCTAGGTGATGATTGAACTCTTCTACCTCAAACATCTATGATTGGACATCATAAATTTTGAATTAGTTCTTCAGGCTTATGCAAACCCCGTTTCCATATGAGTTGGGAAATTGTGATAGATGTAAATATAAACGGAATACAATGATTTGCAAATCATTTTCAACCCATATTCAGTTGAATATGCTACAAAGACAACATATTTGATGTTCAAACTGATAAACTTTTTTTTTTTGCAAATAATCATTAACTTTAGAATTTGATGCCAGCAACACGTGACAAAGAAGTTGGGAAAGGCGGCAATAAATAATGATAAAGTTGAGGAATGCTCATCAAACACTTATTTGGAATATCCCACAGGTGAACAGGCAAATTGGGAACAGGTGGGTGCCATGATTGGGTATAAAAGTAGATTCCATGAAATGCTCAGTCATTCACAAACAAGGATGGGGCAAGGGTCACCACTTTGTCAACAAATGCGTGAGCAAATTGTTGAACAGTTTAAGAAAAACCTTTCTCAACCAGCTATTGCAAGGAATTTAGGGATTTCACCATCTACGGTTCGTAATATCATCAAAGGGTTCAGAGAATCTGGAGAAATCACTGCACGTAAGCAGCTAAGCCCGTGACCTTCTATCCCTCAGGCTGTACTGCATCAACAAGCGACATCAGTGTGTAAAGGATATCACCACATGGGCTCAGGAACACTTCAGAAACCCACTGTCAGTAACTACAGTTGGTCGCTACACATCTGTAAGTGCAAGTTAAAACTCTCTAATACCATGCGAAAACCGTTAATCAGCAACACCCAGAAATGCCATCGGCTTCGCTGGGCCTGAGCTCATCTAAGATGCACTGATACAAAGTGGAAAAGTGTTCTGTGGTCTGACGGGTCTACATTTCAAATTGTTTTTGGAAACTGTGGACGTCGTGTCCTCCGGACCAAAGAGGAAAAGAACCATCCGGATTGTTATAGGCGCAAAGTTGAAAAGTCAGCATCTGTGATGGTATGGGGGTGTATTAGTGCCCAAGACATGGGTAACTTACACATCTGTGAAGGCACCATTAATGCTGAAAAGTACATACAGGTTTTGGAGCAACATATGTTGCCATCCAAGCAACGTTACCATGGACGCCTATGCTTATTTCAGCAAGACAATGCCAAGCCACGTGTTACATCAACGTGGCTTCATAGTAAAAGAGTGCGGGTACTAGACTGGCCTGCCTGTAGTCCAGACCTGTCTCCCACTGAAAATGTGTGGCGCATTATGAAGCCTAAAATACCACAACGGAGACCCCCGGACTGTTGAACAACTTAAGCTGTACATCAAGCAAGAATTGGAAAGAATTCCACCTGAGAAGCTTAAAAAATGTGTCTCCTCAGTTCCCAAACATTTACTTAGTGTTGTTAAAAGGAAAGGCCATGTAACACAGTGGTGAACATGCCCTTTCCCAACTACTTTGGCATGTGTTGCAGCCATGAAATTCTAAGTTAATTATTATTTGCAAAAAAAAAAAAAAAGTTTATGAGTTTGAACATCAAATATCTTGTCTTTGTAGTGCATTCAATTGAATATGGGTTGACAAGGATTTGCAAATCATTGTATTCCGTTTATATTTACATCTAACACAATTTCCCAACTCATATGGAAACAGGGTTGGTACTAGCAAGTACAACTAATAGAACTAAACGTGGTACTTACTCAATGGGTTTTCCCCGAATCTCTGCCATGATGGCGCTCTCTCCTCCAAGGTATTCATAACACAGGCTCAAGAAGTTGTATATCACAAATGCTGGGGACAAATGTAAACATTTGTCTTGTTACAACATACATAACTGCAAGTGCATAAAATTAATCTTAGAAACAAAGAATGATTTCTAAAATGGTTCACAATACAACAGTCATTCTATACTGTACATTGTGGTGTTAAACAGCGGTACCTCAACTTCAGAGTCCCTCAACTTAAGAGTGTTTTGAGATAAGAGCGGTCTTTCGGCTAAATATTATGTTTTAAGTAGAAACAAAGAATGAATGCTAAAATGGTTCACAATACAACAGTCATTCTATACTGTACATTGTGGTGTTAAACAGCGGTACCTCAACTTCAGAATCCCTCAACTTAAGAGTGTTTTGAGATAAGAGCGGTCTTTCGGCTAAATATTATGTTTTAAGTTACAAGCAACATTTTGAGTAAGAAGCATCCTCGCCATTAGTGAACCCTGTATAATCCACTCAAAAATTATGGTCTTACTTGCTAGCATTAGCTTGTAGCTAGTGATTGGCATAACTTTGTTTTCCAACCGTAAGAAGGAAGAAAGTGAGTGTAAGGACAGCGTTGAGAAGAAATGGATGATAATCATTGAATTAAAAAAATAAATATATAATCAAACTCCTCAATGAATCGCCACCTTAATGTGGTGGACGAGTTTGAGTACCCAAATGATCCAAGAAGCTATGTTGTTGGGGGCTACATGCCCCTGGTAGGGTTTCCCAAGACAAACTGGTCCGAGGTGATGGGTCAGACACAGTGCCCTGTCCACACTGTGTATAGTGGGAGCGGAAACCTGCTGACCACTACTGGGGATATAGTTGGGCAGTAGAAGGAATACTCTGAGGATTTCCTTAATCCTACAGACACACACTACATAGAGGAGGGAGTCTGAGGTCACAAATATGGTCATGTCCATCACTGGAGCCGAGGTTGCTAAGGTAATCAAAAAACTGCCCAGTGGCAAGGCCCTAGGAGAGGACAAGATTTGTCCGGAATACCTCAAGGCTCTGGATGTCGTTGGACTGTCGTGTCTAACACGTCTCTTCAACATAGCGTTGAAGTTTGGGGCGGTACCTCTGTATTGGCAGACCGCGGTGGTGGTCCTCCTTTTCAAGAAGGGGGACCGGAGGGTGTGTTCCAATTATAGAGGGATCACACTTCTCAGCCTCCCGGGGAAAGTCTATTCCAGTGCGCTGGAGGACAGAGTCCGGCCGTTGGTCGAGCCTCGGATTCAGGATGAAAAATGTGGTTTTCATCCTGGTCGTGGAACACAGGACCAGATTTATACGCTCGCTAGGGTACTGGAGTAGGCATGGAAGTTTGCTCAACCAGTCCACCTGTGTTTTGTGGATTTGGAAAAGGCATTCCATCGTGTCCCTTGCGGTGTCCTTTGGGGGTTGCTCTAGGGTTGCTCCAGGGTCTGTTACTACGGGCCATTCGGTCCCTGTACAAGCAGAGCTTGAGTCTGGTTCGGATTGCCGGTTGTAATTCAGACATGTTGCCAGTAGATGTTGGACTTCGCCAGGGCTGCCCTTTGTCACCGGTCTCGTTCATTATCTTTAAGGACATAATTTTTAGGCGCGGTCAGGGTGTGGAGAGTTTCCAGTTTAGTGGCCAGAGGATCGCATCTCTGCTTTTTGCAGATGATGTGGTTCAGTTGGCTTCGCCAGGCTGGGACATTCAGCGTTCACTTGGGCGGTTTGCAGCCGAGTGTGCGGCTGCTGGGAAGAGAATCAGCACCTCCAAATCTGAGGCCATGGTTTTCAGTCGGAAAAGACTGCACCCCTCGGGTCGGGAGTGAAGTTCTGCCTCAAGTATAGGAGTTGAAGTATCTCGGGGTCTTGTTCACGAGTAAGAGAAATATGGAACGCAAGATTGACAGGCAGATTGGTGCAACGTCGGCAGTGATGCAGTCACTGTTCCCCTTACCTATGGTCACTAACCTTGGGTAATGACCGACAGGACAAGGTTGCGAATACAAGCGGCAGAAATGAGTTTCCTCCGCAGGATATCTGTGATCACCCTTAGCGATAGGGTGAGGAGGGTGAGGAACTCGGTCATTCGGGAGAGACTCAGAGTAGAGCCGCTGCTCCTTCACGTCGAGAGGAGCCAGCTACGATGGCTCGGGCATCTACTATAGATTCCTCCTGGACACCTCCCTGGTGAGGTGTTTCGGGCATGTCCAGCCGGGAGGAGGCCTTGGGGCAGACCTAGGACATGTTGGAGGGACTATGTCTCACAGCTGGCCTGGGAACGCCTCGGTGTGTCCCCTGTGGAACTAGAGGAGGCGGCCCAGGACAGGCAAATCTGGGCATCTCTGCTTAGACTGCTGCCCCCACCACCCGGACTCGGATAAGCTGTGGAAGATGGATGGATGGATGGCTGAAATCATCAAAAACATGACCAAGCGCGTCGCCAATTTGGCAAAGCAATTTGAGCGCATCACTGTTATTTTACACCATACTGAAGCAGAATAAGTCTAACGCCAGCGAAGAATAAGAAAATAATATCCAAACTGTGAACGTTTATCTATGAAAATATGAAAAAGCTGCTGATGGTGGGTTTGACGGAAAAACAGCTCTAACCCCGGATGTCCACGTGGGACGGCGTCACCAAGGCAGGGTGACGCCATCCGCAGTCTGGCAATCCCCATCACCGCTCTGTTGCGGTTCCGTCTTGCAACGAAATAGCTCAGACATTTACGAGATCCCGCCAATCCGAGCGTAATCACGTGGTAAGGAGAGTTGTAGTAAAGTGAACCAGAGTTCATTTTGTCCCTCCAGACGAGCAGAAGCAAATAAACTTGGTCCTGCCAATAATAACAGGTGCTAAACGGCAACACTTGATAAACAATTTTATTTTTAGTAGAAAGCAACAACACAACAGTAACATCATCTCTGGCGAGCGTGTCACAACTTTACTGGTCTCCTTATCAGCTGGTATTTGACACAGGCCCCCATATCTCCATATAGCTGCTCGGGATATGCCTGTATGTCATTCTTCAATTTTGGACCTCCAGAATTAGCATGTCCTTATCCATTTGTGTCAACGGAGGTGAAATTACGTCTGAACACCTTTGACAAGTTGACTTCATGTCCGTCGCCACCCTATGGACCTCTCAAAGTGTAAAATACAATCTGCCTTGAAAACTGAGTATTTTATTTTGAAAGTAAACCAGATAATTTAATTTGTGTTAGTGCATGAGTTCCTGTCCAACACAAGCAGATTTGAGCTAAATTGAACAGATTTGTTGCGGCACCCGGCAAATATAGAAGCTCTGCGTATATTTAGTGCTGGAATGCAGAACATCATCAGCCTATCGGTGACGTTCCGCAGGTAGTGTAAACGGACACATCGACTTGAGTACAGAAAGAGTTCGCCGCTGTGCGTGTGCTGTTTTGCGGCCATTTTGCATTCAGTGGAAATCTAGGGTAAGGAGATACTGTACTTTTTTTAAATTACATTACCACTATAGTTGTTAGACAATTATATTGTATTGATTTTATACAATATTCCTTATTTAAATGTTAGTTATTCTTCCTACATGTTAAAATTGTGTTTCTTGGGGGGATGCACCAATTATTAATTGCAATTCCTTTTTAAGGAGATGTTTGAGATACAAGTGTTTTGAGTTCAGAGCTCCATCACCTAACCAATTAAGTTAGCAGAGTCAAAGTCTTCATATTTTCTAATTTGTAAAGGGAAAAAACATGACGTTACGGACTTCCATCCATCCATTTTCTACCGCTTGTCCCTCTTGGGTTGCAGGGGTGTCTAGAGCCAATCCCAGCTGCATTCGGGCAGAAGGCGGGGTACACCCTGGACAAGTCGCCTCCTCAGCACAGGACCAACACAGACAGACAACAGTCACACTACACTCACTTTAACACACCAGGGCCAATTTAGTGTTGCCAAGCAACCTGACCCCACGTTCATGTTTTTTAAGTAATTTTAGCTGTGGAAACAAACAAAAAGATCAAAAACAGAATGTACAAAGTCAGATTCACATTCAACACTAAAATCCACGATATGCAACATTTCATTCCTTAGACATTGGTGGAGACAAATTATTATATTACTAACAGAAAATAAACAGCAATATGAAAAGAGAGGAAAGAAAAGAAACAAAGTTGCAATAGATATCGTCAACACCTCATATCTTGTCACCTACTTGCATTGTAATTTATTCTAGGAGTCTTTTTTGGGGGGAGGGTTTCAAGTGTTGTTTGTGAGCATGTGCGTGTCAAAATATTCCTATTTCCGTCACACAAAATCCCTCTTGTGCACAAATCAAAAGAATATTTGTTCAGTGCCACAAGGTGGAGGTTGTTTTCTTATGGAGCAATAAAAGCTCCACTGAGTGAGGGAGAAAAGAGAACCTGCTGGCAGTCAAGACTGAGACAACGTAAACACACGCATCACGTGTGCAGTTTAGATTTGTTGACCCTGGACTGCTTGGACATAGTAACAGTCTAGCAAAGGGATGGTGATTGCCCATTAAAAGGGGGACGCAGTGGTAGTTTAATGCAACAGAAGCAGGGACAAACAAGTGGAAAGTAAAACTAAGCCAGATTGTTGCCTTTCCTTGAAGAGTAACACAAACACAAGTCACTAAAATAAAAGTGTTACGTGGGGATACGTGGGTTAGTTCAGCCACAGACTTCTACTGATTGGTGGTACTATTTGGTGTTAGGGTTTGGTAGGGAACTTCCTGTTGTTTGTTGATCCAGGTGCATGAGGGACACGTGTTTGTCCTAGCATGAAAACTTCATTACCTCTCGTCAAAAGTCTTATTTCCCAACCAATTAATTTTCTGAGGAGCCAATGTCTGTCACATAACAATGACATCGTTCCCGCTATTTCCCAACATTCCTTAATTCTATGTCATTTTCTCGGCAATTACATTTTCCAGACAGTCATAGTTGCACTGAAAATGTACCAATGATGGGTCTTTCCAGTCCAAATTTAATGACTTTCCATATGGTGGAATCAAGAGCAAATGTCGGTTGCTGTTGATTGAAAAGAAAACGATGCTCAGTCATTACAGTATAGAAATAGGAAGAGCCTCCGGTGAAGATCTGGGTAAGGGTGCACAGAAATGTATTTCTTCCATTTCACATCAGCATGGCAACAACAAGCAGCCCTCCCACCCCCCAGACCCGCAATACGATAGGGATCTTCAATGAACCAGAAAGTTGCACGCTACCTAATGAAAAAATAACAACAATTATTACTCTACAGCACAGGTGTCAAACTCAAGGCATGGGTGCCAAATCTGGCCTGCCACATCATTTTATGTGGTCCTGTCGTGTTATTTTGTGGTCCTGCCGCATCATTTTACATAGCCTGCCACATCATTTGATGTGATGGGGCTGGCCACATCCGTCCCGCCAAAAGTTTTCATTTGGCCTGCCGAACTTCACCCAACTAGGCTTGATGAAACCATTAAAACTAGGGTTGATCATGTATGCAGCACTCCCGCCAACCCGCAGGGAGCATCAGCAAGGCATATGTGTTACAGTGAAGCAACAGTGGGGTGAGTAGAAGAAGACTACTCATTCAAACCAAGGAAAAAAATCCAAATAAATGGCAAAAATCTGACTTTTAACAACAACTGGACACCAAAGAATGAATGTTCTACCCCAAACAAGTGCTCGAGTCATTGTTTTCTGGCGGACCTTTTAAGCGACGGATACATTGATCCAGACAAGCAGCAACAATGAAATCCCAGCATGTAAGCTTCATCACCAAACTTGGTCAAACATTTGTAAGTAGGTGTAATTTGTGCATAAAGATATTTAGTTTGTTTTGTATTAAAATTGCAGACTTTTGTCTTTTGCATTCGCAGTTGTGGGTTTTTTTTGTCTGAGAGTAACGGTACCTCATTTAATACATGTAGTGCTAAATTTGACCAGTACAGGGCGACAACACTTATAGTGATAAGTCACATACAATGTTTGGTGTGTTAATGTTGTGCAATTTTTATATGTGTAAACATTTGTAGTTTATTGTGTGACTATATTAACACTAAACTTTCTATTTTATTTAAGTAAAATACACAATGAACATTATTAATGCAAAATACACAATGGAAGTTAATTTTTGTAATGTTTATTTTATGTTTATATTTTCTTACAAACGTAAATGAAGGAAGAAATGTAAAGAAATAAAACTGAGGAAGGAAAACAATTCAAAAGAAGGAACTTCAATCCTCAACAAAAACTACAGATTATTTTTATTCATATTGTTAACTAGCTGCACGCGCTGGAAACAAGTAGCGATGGCAAAATAATGAACTTGTTGAGTGAGACTGCGTTTTCTTAATTGCAAAGTAAACACATCGGCTTTTACGCTGCAAAGAAATATAACCTGCGGAGGCAGTCTCTGATGAAACATCTACATTTCGATGTCAGGCCTCTTAGCCCTTGGCATCTTGAAACTGCGGCCCTCTTCATTATGTATTTGAATAGCCCTGCGCTACAACACTCGTATGATATCATCTTCCTTCCCACTCATCTGTCCCATCACCTATGTCAGGCACTGCAAGTCCGCGCGCACGCAGAGATGTTATGCTGCTTTATTATACAGTATGTTGCCCGCCACATCATTTTATGTGGCCCGCAACATCATTTATGTGGCCTGCAAAAAAAAAATGCTGGAAATAAAGCACTTTCTGACTTCATGCATGTATTATTCTTTCAATTTTGAACAAACAAAGCAAGTTATCCATCAATCTGTTAGTAAAAATTATAGTAATCCAAAATAGTTTCCTATTTAAATTCTATAATACAAATATATCCATGTATATTCATTTTAATAGGCGGATTTTCACAGCTATAATTGCGATGTGGCCTTCAATAAAAACAAGCTCGAAACACCTGCTCTGCACTAACTTTTTCCCTTCTACTCACCAGATCAGGAGTGTCTAAAGTGTAGCCCGGGAGCCATTTGTTTTGCAACTTGTTTTTTTTGCCCCACGGCACATTCTACAGACTAAATAAACACATCACGGATTAAAATGGAACTAGGCCTAATCCCCCCCAAAATAGGACTTTGAAAACCAAAATGGCTGACGACCTGTGCATCTTGCTAAATATTGTTTTTGATGATTTCCGTGTGTCCAAGGTTCTTTCAAAATAAAGGAAGTTTTTGAGTGTGCTAAAGCGGAACAATAATAACATTAGTAAATAATAACAAAAAGAAGAAATGTAATAAATCAAGGGGGTTAGATTAGATGTTACACGAATTTGCTTTCACAGAAAGCTAAAATATGGATTTATGCTCAGATAGTTAAACATATATTGATTGACCTACATTGTATTAGTTTTAACATCTTTAATGCACAAAATTTAATAAATGAAACACAATTTTCTGTAAGTAGCCCTTGCTGGAAAAAATGTTGGACACCCTTGCACCAGATGAACCTTGGCTTCTGTAGAATTGCTAAATAAATATATACAACTGACTTTCGCAAGTTAGTACTGTACAGTACATGTAGCCCGTATAAATTCTGAACGACTAAAAGCTACAATGAAAGTCTAATACTTTTTTTATGTCATGTTTACAGCTTGTCAGTTAATTAACAACTTTCTGACACGCACAGGCTCTATTTTCATTCACACACTTCCACGCTTGAGTGCATTAGGGTGTTTACACTGCGAAGTACTGTACAGGCAAAATGCCAGATGTTGCACTTAACAAATGTGTGCAACAATGGAAACTAAACCAAGCTTAATCAACGCCATGGAGGGGCAAGACTAACTCGAGTGGTTGCAAATCACAATTAAAAAGGCAAGAAGTAATAGAGAAAACAGATATACACTGTGATCATCATTTCCAGTAAGTGCGCAACGACTAATTGATTTGGGCGAGCACTACACAAATCCTGCCGACTAGAACCAAGTACACAGTGCACATAGTATACATACTGTATTAAAGTGTAAGTATGTTAAGTGTGCTAATTGAAACCGACACAGGGACATCTTCGGTGGTGGGTGTGGGATTATGTCCCCCGTGTGCCGCCTCAGCGTGTGGACGATGACAGCCAAAGCGGCTCATAAAAACACAACTGTGCTAATCCTGTTATTCCCCCCTTCCCTCCCAAACTCTAAGCTCTTTCATCCTCTGTGTTGACTATATGTGCTTTCCAATCATGTCCGCTTGATAACTGCTATCAGTTTAATACAAAAAGTGTGAGAATGTGACCTGTTAGTTCACAGCAGAGCTTGTTTGTGCTGCTGCCAACCTTTGTGTTAGGCCATCTCTATGTTAGCGTATTATTGCACGGTGCCTTTTGTCAATCTGCGTTTCCATCAACTCCACCTACACACAAACTTCACGTCACTGTTTGACGTCGACGCTGAGATGATGACTGGCTGAACAGTTTGCCTGTGCGTCCTGTTTACCATTTGCCCACATTTCCCTGTGGATCTGTTGACAGCCTAACTGGTCGCCACGGCGATACAGTAGGCGCTAGACACGCATACAATGAGAACTTTGCAAGCAAGTTGGTTTGAGGGAAAACTCATTATCTTGTCGTAGCCAGCCCGGCAGATGAGAAGGATTTTGGGGTGCTGTTGCCATGCAACAGGTCAGTCATCCTTAACTCAGGAGAAGAGCAGGTCAGGACTCAACACAGAATACAAATATTGCACCAGGTGGGAAATTATGGGGGCAAATAAATTATTCTCCTAATTTGATTGAGCTTTTTGTTTGTTAAAGTTATACAGAGGCCAACTCAGACCTAACCTGCACTGCTGTATGCGGAGGGGAAGAGAAGGTTCCAATTTGAATGTTTTTAATTTTACAGGCAAAGCAATCGGTACATGCAAAATAAAACTTTTTCCTTACAATTTTTTTGGCACGATTGTATGGTTAGGTTACCCTTGAGCAGTGCTTTTCAAATACGCTCTGTCACGCCCCGCTAGGAAGAAAAAAATATTTTGCGCCCCCGCCACTCTCCACCGTGATTAAAAATAGTATAATTAGACTATAAAATTGTTAGAACTATACCTCTGCATAATGTTATAAGCTTATTAACATTAAAAGGAAATAACACACCGGTCTTCCCTCGTCTCCCACCGTGGTTACAGTAAAGTAAAGTGCTACATATGCTTCATCATATCCTGGTACGGCAAAGAAAGCATGCCCCCCAAACCCATTATTTGAAAAGAACTGCCCGAAGGGTTGCATATTCAATAAGCTTCTCACCGCACACAGGTTTCCCTCCCTTTTCCTTGACTTCCTTGTGTCTCAGGACTCAGCCTGTACACATTCACAACCCCACAGACAATCATAAAACTACAAAAATTATAATTTTCCTCACCCTGCTCAGAAGGAAACCACCACAAGGAGGCTGAAGAGCCACATGCGGTTCCAGAGCCAAACACAAACCAATCCAGGAAAACAATGATGTAACGATAAACGGTATGAATGATAAACGCGGTAAAATCCCTGACAGTTACTTAAATTACCGTTTTAAATTTAAATAAAAAAAAAACGTCATTGATAACAACACTTTAATAACCTCACAGACTGACTGGCACCATGTTAACATGAATCCAAGAGACATGTCTTTCCCTATTAGGAAACGACATACTCCACTCTAAATGTATATACACACATATAGCTGTCTGAGTAACCAAGATATTCAATTGTGCAGCACATTTACCTACCAGCTGTGCTGTCTTAGGACAGTGATCCATCTATACTCAGAGGAAAACATTTCTAAATGATTTTTAAAATTTGACTTAAGGAACTGCATCACAAACAAACATTCACATTTTACCTTAGAACTTCCACTGTGGAAAAAAAACAAAAATCTCAGAGTGAGAGCCCAATTCTAAATGATTTTAAACATTTTACTGATGGAACTGCATCACAAACACTGCCATTTTAATTAAGGATGTTAATATGACTCGCTCCTGTCTCCCAGTCAGTGTCAGAATAGTAGTAATGATAGCAATTAAAATTATACAAATAAAACTGATTTCCTTCAATTTAAAGAACTGAACATGAGAAAAAAGATGAATTGTCCTTAAGAAATTGTGATTCACATTGTTTCCAGAATGCTTACAATTTAAGTCACAACTTAATTTCTCTTCATAATAACAAAAAAATAGCTTATTTTATTTCCCATGTTGACTTATTGTTGCTTGGGCATATTTTACTGAGCAACCAGGACCCTTTGTTGTCCTGTCCATTCCTGGTGGCACCACAAAAATAGAGTAAAACACCGCTGAGCTAAATATTCGGCGATGTGCTGTCACGCACAACGGTGGGTTTTTGCACACCTCAATATTTTTGTTCAACTTTAGAGACATAATTTGTTTCCAAGTCGAGTTAGAACTTTGTGATTCCACTGTACAACAACAGCCTAACAGGAGAGATGAATGGGGCCCTTTGACAACATCCCTTTGTGGGTGGACTAATCAATTAGCAATGGCTGGACAGATTGTTCCTCACCAGTCTGATTTGATGGCAACATGCTTCAACTCAACTGGAAAAGTTGTCCACGCTGTAGCGGGAAGGATTTTAATCAGTAACATCACCTCATTGGGGCTTGTCAAAACAACACACTTTCATGCGTGTGTTGGTGCATAGCAACTTGCATCATAAGACCTGAATATTCACTAATATTTTGAGTATTTGATATTGGTTCTTACCTTCATAGCAGTCCCTGATGGTGTCAAAGTATACGTAGTATTGATCGTTGGTGAAGAAGAGGAGGCTGAGCCAAGAATCGAAGGCATAAATAGGAACGATGAAGAGGATGCGTACAATGTGGCGCTGCTCCCGGGGTGAGCTGTAGTAACGCAGGTGCATGTAGATCTGCAATTGAGGGAGAAAGGCTTTTATTTAATTGTGTATTTTGACTAATTAACACAGGAAAGATTTGGTTGAATTCTGATTTAAATCCCAATTATTGCACAGCATTACCTTGACAGCCTTTCTATGCCCTTACCACCTAACCCTAGATCAAGTTTCCATGTGTTTGTGCATGCAGTGCATCACATGATACACCTGCTGAGGGATGCTGCCAAGCAACCTGTGCTCCTCTTTGGGCCCAGGTAGATGTTTACCTGATACAGCAGACATGAATTTCATGTGCTCCATACAAATATGACAGTATTGATTGATTCTTGAAGTTTCACAACAGAATTGAGGCCAAGGTGTCGGACAATTGTTCAAAAAAAATCAAATGTAATGGTTTACAAAAATTGGGACATTTTGTTTACTTTTATGGTTTTATAAAGTAAATAGTTGTTTGATTATTAATACATGACATGCAGTTATGGGTAAAGGGTGTGGCTCTCAGTAGGCCTTGGCCTATAGTCAACAAATCAACTCATCGAACAATAAATGAAAATAAACTCGATAATTCCATGTCTCTGTTTCAAACAGAGTACAAGAGGGTTCACTCTGTACATCACTCTCAGCTACTGAGCGCATTTATTCATAAAACTCCATTCAGAAATGAACGGAGTGAATCCTGTTGAAAGTCATCCACAACCTTTGTCTAGATGGGAGGAGGTATGGAAATATTTTAGCTTCGAAAGAGTGAGCAAGATGAGCCATTCAACATTGCTTGACGAGCAACTATGCAAATTGGTTGGAAAGCCGCGGCCAACAAAAAAACAACAACTTCCAACTACAATGGTTAAAAAATAATGAGAAATCAAAGTTTGTTGTGTTTGAAAGGAATACTAACATTATTAATATTATAATATATTGTCCAGGGTGTACCCCGCCTTCCGCCCGATTGTAGCTGAGATAGGCTCCAGCGCCCCCCGCGACCCCGAAGGGATTACGCGGTAGCAAATGGATGGATGGATTATGATTACCCAAGTGCTTAATTTGGTCTCAAAATAATGTTGACAAAAATATTGTTTTTCCACAATAATTTGTGGGACAATATATCATCCATCAAAATGGATCATTGACTCAGGCCTAGCTCTTGCTTACCTGGTGAGAGGTGAGGATAAGGGCGGTCCAAACAAAGAAGCCGGACACAGCCTGTGCTGCAGGGGTCATGAGAAAAGTGGGCTGGTCCTGGCTAAGCAAGGGGAGATCAGGGAGCCAGGAGATGTTGGGCCCCGCTGGAGCTGGTGTGGCTGGGACGCCTGCTGCAGCCGTCAAAGGGGACTCCTCCCCAAGCCGCTCTGACAGCGGCACATCTCGCCTCCACAGCATCAACATCTGGAAGCAGAGATAGAAGTTTAGATAGAGATGATAAACCATCTATGTGGGCGGCCCACGTTCCAAAAATATGTACGTAAGGTTATTTGGAGATTCTAACTTGTACATAGGCATTCATGGTTGTTGTGATTGGCTGGCTCCTGCCGAAAGTCACCTGGGATGGGCTTGATAATTAGGGCAAGCAATATAGAAAATGGATGAAAGATCATCCAAGTGGCATTAGTGTAAGTAGGTGCCCGCTGATGAAAATCTGTACAAGGTAGGCGAGCCAGTGAGTGAATTGTCATTCCCCACTAAACCTTATCTTAGCAACTATGCAATGACGCAACGCATCAATACCACCACAGGTAACTAGCAACCTAAGACATTGATCACACATGTTTAAATTTTGTTAAGTCTAATATTAGTCCAAGATAGAGGATCGAGAGAAGAGCGAGTGACATTTTCAGAACACCTGCTAACATACATGATTTATCGTCACATAGGGTTTGGGGACGGCATAGCGTGGTTTTGAGAGTGGCCGTGCCAGTAACCTGAGGATTCCTGGTTCTGCCAATCTAGTCACATCCGTTGTGTCCTTGAGCAAGACACTTTACCCTTGCTCCTGATGGGTCGTGGTTAGCTGCCTTGCATGGCAGCTCCCGCCATCAGTATGTGAATGTGTGTGTGAATGGGTGAATGTGGTAATAGTGTCAAAGCGCTTTGAGTACCTTGAAGGTAGAAAAGCACTATACAAGTATAATCCATTTACCCGTACACTTGAGCAGAAGCTCCAACTATCGTGAGATCACACTCCTCAGCCTTCCCGGTGAGGTCTATTCAGGTGTACTGGAAAGGAGGCTACGCCAGACATTTGAACCTCGGATTCAGGAGGAGTGTGGTTTTCGTACTGGTCGTGGAACTGTGGACCAGCTCTATACTCTCAGCAGAGTCCTCGAGGGTGCATGGGAGGTTGCCCAACCAGTTTACATGTGTTTTGTGGACTTGGAGAAGGCATTCGACCGTGTCCCTCGGGAAGTCCTGTGGCGAGTGCTCAGATAGTATGGGGTATCTGATTGCCTGATTGTGGCGGTCCGCTCCCTGTATGATCATTGTCAGAGCTTGGTAAGTCCTTTGTTACTGATTCTGTTCATAACATTTATGGACAGAATTTCTAGGCGCAGTCAGGGTATTGAGGGGATACAGTTTGGTGGCTACAGGATTAGGTCTCTGTTTTTTGCAGATGTGGTCCTGCTGGCCTCATCTGGCCAGGATCTTCAGCTTTTACTGGATCCATTCGCAGTTGAGTGTAAAGCGACTAGGATGAAAAACAAGCACCTCCAAGTCAGAGTCCATGGTTCTCGCCCGGGTGGAGTGCCATCTTCGGGTTTGGGGAGGAATTCTTGCCTCAAGTGGAGTTGTTCAAAGTACAGTAGGTAAAACTGTTTTTTTGCCTCATTTCTGTGAGAATATTGCATGTGACTGAAGCATTAAGGATTGGGACTATCCAGGATTAGCTGCAGTGTGCTCAAACAACCACCAGAACACCTAGGGGAGGCTATGTCTCCCAGCTGGCCTGGGAACGCCTCAGGATCCCATGGGAGAAGCTAAACAAAGAGGCTGGGAAGAGGGAAGTCTGGGTTTCTCTGCTTAGGCTGCTGCCCCTGCGACCCGACCTCGGATAAGCGGAAGAAGATGGAAGAATGGATGGATATAATTCATTCATACACAATTCCATTACAAGCAATAACAGAAATATATAAAATGTCAGCTGCAGTGCCCAGTATCCAGTATTTTTTTCAGTCACACCGGTTGATTTTTTTTGCTTAAAAGTTACTGAATCAATTTCAACTCACTGAATCGTTTTGGATCATTTTGTTCTAAATAAATGCGATCGTCCCTGAATCGCATCAGCAACCAAAAATATAAAATTGAATCGTTACACCCCTTGAAAACAATGGTTATGGCAGCTCGAGTTAGGCATGTTGTAACTCTACTTAGTTTGACCATGGAAGATATTAATTTGATTTACATGATTACCTGACTGAAAAATCTGGACTTTATAGATTTATGTAACTAAAAAGTTGTATCAGATTAGCAAACAAGGCAAAGACAGAGAGGACAAAACAATCCAAAAATAGTATTTTCCTCAATAAAAACTCTTGCTCTCTGACTTTTATAACCTATATGATTATGATGATGTATGATAAAAGTTAGGGTGGTTTGTTTCTCTGATGCTTTTGTGTGGCACAGTGAGGTCATTCTTAAAGGCATCAGCAGATGCACAGATAAAAAAGGCAAATAAAGGCAACAACACTGACACATATATAACATCGGTGACTTTGAAGGGACAAAAGGGACATCTGTGTGTTTAAATAAAAAGCCAAATAGTCAAACAGAGGACTAACAATGGATGTGTGGCATAAGGTCAGGAGCTGCAACAGATGGGACGAGGACCAAGAGGGGGTGTAGGAGTTGTGCTTATCAGCATAAAGCCAATGTATTCCAAAGCTAAAATTGAATTACATGTTTGACACGAATATGCGCAATGGTGACGTTTGAATGAGGCGAACCGGTAAAAACGTACCTTTGCTAATGGTTCCAACTTTCAACCCTGTAATAGAGAAAAGTAATATTTATTAGTACTTGTTCTTTGTGTGCAGACATACATTTTTTAGAGACCAGACTTACCAAAAAAAAGAATCCTTCGACCAGAAATAGCCCGTAAACAGCCTTAATTCCAGCTCAGTGTCGCACTGTCGTCCCCCCGGACATCCATGTTGAGCCCTCGCTGACCCGTTAACCTTTCCTTTCCCCTACCGAAAAAGTCACCTAAGCTACAGTTTCAGTCCGCATGTTAAACAACGCGTACGTTACAGTTGATATGTCTTCCCTTTTATGCCAACGAAAGTTCGTTTTTCCGTTAGTGAAACTGAAAACCCTCACTGCCATTGGCCGAAGCTCTTCTTTCTCTAAACACTTTGGGACAGACAGGGGATTGGAGTCAGACTAGCCACGCCCATTGTGGGAGGACCAAACGCCACAGCAAATCACAGCACACATATTTTAATAACAAAAAAGAAGGCGGAGTTACTCCCACACCAGAGAATGGATTCTGGGATTTATGGATCTAAGAGCTGTTTCTTTCATCCATCCAAGGAGCCTATATTCATTATTTGTTTTAACTAAGGAAGCAATCACTGGTTGCAGTTACAACATAAGATGTGGATGAGAATAATTCAAATACATCCCAATATTACTGTATTGCTGGGAATTATTCTAAAATATTGACTCTATTTTTACTTTAGTTTTTATTGTTAACATTCCATAAATTGGTGCCATATTTCCATGCTTTTGACACTGACATCAATACTTTGAATTTTCTAAAAATAAGACTAAAAAACTTTGTAGCACAAGAGCATTTAAACAATACATTAAAATACACAGATTATATATGTATATGTTTATATGTGTATATATGTGTGTGCGCGCATATATATACATACATATATATGCATAAATACACATGTACATATATATATACACACCTATATATATATACATACATACACACACACATACATATACATACATGTATATATATATACACACACATGTATATATATATATATATATATATATATATATATATATATATATGTGTGTGTTTATACATACATATGTTTATATACATACATATGTATACATATCTACACATATGCATATACAAATATCATACTTGCCAACCCTCCCGGATTTTCCGGGAGACTCCCGAAATTTAGCGCCTCTCCCGAAAACCTCCCGAGACAAATTTTCTCCCGAAAATCTCCCGAAATTCAGGCGGACCTGGAGGCCACGCCCCCTCCAGCTCCAAGCGGACCTGGAGGGTCTGCATGGAGCAATGTTGTTGTAATATATTGAGTTGGAGGCAATAAACAGGCGAGGGGATGAAGTACGTCTCTTTACTGTAGACTTCAGAACAGACTCACACACTTGACGTCAGGTGCGCAACACCACGTAAATCGTTGGCCAACCAAAAAGTAACCCCAGTACGCTATAGCCAACATTCACCAGGAGATGGCAACAGACAAACATAGATCACTCTATTACATTCCTCCCCTTTTAGAATTGTAGAAGTTACTCAAAATAAATAAACAACCCAACCAAAAAATGCAGCAGCTCAATTAAAAAACTGTACTTAAGCCACATTCTTTCTTTTTTTTTAGTACTGAACTCTTAACCCTCATTTGTAAACAATAACATGCTTATTATACAAACAGTATTTGTACATCTTTAACACAGATTTTTATACTGTCTTCAGAGATTCAGTTTTTTTGGTGGTACTCGAAACCTTTCTGGGTACCTGCTGATCACTGGTGGGGTTTTTGTTGTGGGTGATCTGGGTTCTGATGATGGCAACTCAGCAGCCCTTGAATCTGGTTCAATGATGAGACTAGTTTGTGTCTGACTCACTGATGGTCCTGGTGATGGAACTGAAACAGCACTTACCAGTTGTACTGATGGCACATTTTCTGCAACTGGTGGAGACTAGATAACTGGCAGTCTCTCCATGTTTTCTCGCCATAGTAACATGTGATCCACATGCACTGTGCGCTGTCTCTGTCCCTCTTGATATATATATATATATATATATATATATATATATATATATATATATATATATATATATATATATATATATATATATATATATATATATATATATGTATGTGTGGGGAAAAAAAATCACAAGACTATTTCATCTCTACAGGCCTGTTTCATGAGGGGGGGTACCCTCAATCGTCAGGAGATTTTAATGGGAGCATTCGCATACCATGGTTTATATAGGGCACAGAGTGGGTGGGTACAGACTGGCCTAGGGGCATGGTGATTGGCTCATGTGTTACCTAGGAGGTGTTTCCGTCTATGGCGGCATGTTGTTACAATTTCGCTGCGCTTGTTGAGGGATGACAGGTCTGGACGGTAAATAATAAACAGTTTCTCTTTCAAGCATAGGTTGCATCTTTTATTACCACTATTGTAAGGTGTGCTGGATGCAAGAATTTGCCATGTTATTGAATATTCAACATTATTGTCTTTGAGGTCCCAAATGTGTTTGCTGAGTTCTGTGGTATTTCGCAGGTTTTTGTTCCTGAAAGAAGCTTTGTGGTTGTTCCATCTGGTTTTGAATTCACCCTCGGTTAATCCTACATATGTGTCGGATGTGTTAATGTCCTTGCGTATTACCTTAGATCGGTAGACAACTGATGTTTGTAAGCACCCCCCGTTGAGAGGGCAATCAGGTTTCTTTCGACAGTTACATGCTTTGTTGGTTTTGGAGTCGTTCTGACTGGGGGTCGACGGCTCATTTGCGAAATACCACAGAACTCAGCAAACACATTTGGGACCTCAAAGACAATAATGTTGAATATTCAATAACATGGCAAATTCCTGCATCCAGCACACCTTACAATAGTGGTAATAAAAGATGCAACCTATGCTTGAAAGAGAAACTGTTTATTATTTACCGTCCAGACCTGTCATCCCTCAACAAGCGCAGCGAAATTGTAACAACATGCCGCCATAGACGGAAACACCTCCTAGGTAACACATGAGCCAATCACCACGCCCCTAGGCCAGCCTGTACCCACCCACTCTGTGCCCTATATAAACCATGGTATGCGAATGCTCCCATTAAAATCTCCTGACGATTGAGGGTACCCCCCCTCATGAAACAGGCCTGTAGAGATGAAATAGTCTTGTGATTTTTTTTCCCCACACATACATATATTGCGCTCTACTACGGTATCGAGCACTATTTTTTGGATAACCTTATTAAGACATATACTCTGCTCCAAATTGACATTTGTTGAGCACTGTACGACGATCAGAAATGGAAAAATTCAACATCGACTACTCCACGAAGAACATTCCCATACCCGCGCAGAATGACTACAAGCTAAGGCTCATAGAAAAGACGGAACACTTCCTAAGAAGGATGCGGTGGAAAGCACATTTTTCCTCCACCCTGAAACAAAAGGAATGCAAAAGGAAACTTACGGATTCAAATCTACCAAGAACCCACCCACAGTTGAGGAACTAAAGGATTTTGAGAACGACATGCTCAAAATGATACAATCAGTCAAATTCAAGCCAATCCGCAACCCACTCCTCACCAAGCTGAAAAATGACAAGGAGCGCATCAAGAAAGTAAACAACCTCATCATAGCTGCCGATAAAACCACAAACTTCTACAGAATGGACATACCAGAACACCACACCTTACTGGACAGAAGCATCACCAAATCATACAAAAAAGCGCAACCCAATACCTTACAGAACATCCACCTGGAAAATAAAAGGATCGCGGCTGAACTGGACATTGAGGACAGGGTGGACGCCACAGCCAACAAGGAAGCCTTCATCACATTGAAGGATCACAAACCCAACTTCGCAAATAACCCAACATGCCGACTAATAAACCCAACTAAATCTGAAATAGGAAAAATCAGCAAAATAATCCTGGACAGAGTCAACACAAAAATCAAGGACAAAACACCACTCAACCAATGGAGAAATACAGCAGCAGTAATCAAATGGTTCAACAACATCCAAGACAAACAACAGCACAACTTTATCTCCTTTGATATCGAGGAATTTTACCCTTCCATCACGCAAGACCTACTGACTCAAGCACTAGACTTCGCCTCAGACTACGACTCAATCACAGGCAACGAAAGAAACATCATCATCCACGCAAAAAACTCCATTCTCATCCACAACAATACACCATGGCAAAAAAAGAACAATGCAACATTTGACGTCACTATGGGAAGTTTTGACGGAGCAGAAACGTGTGAACTCGTTGGGAGTTTCCTCCTCTCCCAGCTCGCTAGCCTCAATCTGAACCTTGGTATTTACCGTGATGACGGACTGGCAGTGTGTCGCGCCTCGCCAAGGAGCAGCGAGAATACCAAGAAGCGCATATGCCAAATTTTCAAAGAGAACGGCCTACGGATCACGATTGAAGCCAACAAGCAAACCGTCAACTTCCTTGACGTCACTTTCAACCTGAGAAATAACAGCTACCAACCATTCACGAAACCCAACACAACACTCCAATACGTGCACCATGACAGCAACCATCCACCCACCACCACGAAAAGAATACCTACCGGAATCAATAAAAGGCTATCGATGCTGTCATCTAGCAAAGCTGAATTTGACCAAGCAACCCCCCCGTACCAAAAAGCCCTTGATGAAAGCGGATACAATTTCACCCTCACCTATGAACCCACGCCAGGAAACCAGCCAAAAAAGAACAGAAAACGAAGCGGCATCATCTGGTACAACCCCCCATACAGCAAAAACGTCTCAACGAACATTGGACACAAATTCCTCAATCTGATTGACAAACACTTTCCCAAAGACAACAACCTAAGAAAAGTATTCAACAAGAACAACATCAAATTGAGCTACAGCTGCATGAACAATATACGACAAATCATCTCAAACCACAACAAAACAATTGCAAATGAGCCGTCGACCCCCAGTCAGAATGACTCCAAAACCAACAAAGCATGTAACTGTCGAAAGAAACCTGATTGCCCTCTCAACGGGGGGTGCTTACAAACATCAGTTGTCTACCAATCTAAGGTAATACGCAAGGACATTAACACATCCGACACATATGTAGGATTAACCGAGGGTGAATTCAAAACCAGATGGAACAACCACAAAGCTTCTTTCAGGAACAAAAACCTGCGAAATACCACAGAACTCAGCAAACACATTTGGGACCTCAAAGACAATAATGTTGAATATTCAATAACATGGCAAATTCTTGCATCCAGCACACCTTACAATAGTGGTAATAAAAGATGCAACCTATGCTTGAAAGAGAAACTGTTTATTATTTACCGTCCAGACCTGTCATCCCTCAACAAGCGCAGCGAAATTGTAACAACATGCCGCCATAGACGGAAACACCTCCTAGGTAACACATGAGCCAATCACCACGCCCCTAGGCCAGCCTGTACCCACCCACTCTGTGCCCTATATAAACCATGGTATGCGAATGCTCCCATTAAAATCTCCTGACGATTGAGGGTACCCCCCCTCATGAAACAGGCCTGTAGAGATGAAATAGTCTTGTGATTTTTTTTCCCCACACATACATATATTGCGCTCTACTACGGTATCGAGCACTATTTTTTGGATAACCTTATTAAGACATATATATATATATATATATATATATATATATATATATATATATATATATATATAAAAACAACAATGCTCGCGCCGGAGGAGCCGTGAACGACCGCAGGGCCTCAACCTTAGGTACACCTGCAGACTGCAGCACGGATTTCATATTTCATTCATTCACAACTCCTCCAACACGAACACCACTGTTCCCGCACTTATAAGTAAAGGTAAGACCATAATAACGTTTTTTTTATGAAATGTGCTTTTTTGTGTGCTACAGTTTGTATGTGTAAAGTTAAAGTTAAGTTAAAGTACCAATGATTGTCACACACATGAGGTGTGGTGAAATGTGTCCTCTGCATTTGACCCATCCCTTGTTCACCCCCTGGGAGGTGAGGGGAGCAGTGGGTAGCAGCGGCGCCGCGCCCGGGAATCATTTTTGGTGATTTAACCCCCAATTCCAACCCTTGATGCTGAGTGCCAAGCAGGGAAGAATGCTGGTATGAGCTTTTAAACATAACCCGTTAACTGCTGCCAATCAAATGGTGAATAGGATACTCTTTAGGGTTCATATGTTTGTAAATCTGACTGTGATGAAGTCAGTGCCTCACCAGCCATCAACCTCACCGCACGTCACTGCTGTATATATATATATGAAATACTTGACTTGGTGAATTCTAGCTATAAATATACTCCTCCCCTCTTAGCCACGGCCCCAACCACGCCCCACCCCGACCACGCCCCCCACCCCCCGAAATCGGAGGTGTCAAGGTTGGCAAGTATGACAAATATATACACATACATATATATATATATATATACACACTGTATACATATATTCATACATACTGTATATACACACATAATTTATATATATATATATATATATATATATATATATATATATATATATATATATATATATATATATATATATATATATATACCGGTGTATATATATATATATATATATATATATTTTTTTTTTTTATTGAACTATGTTATTTTTATATGTGGGTTGTATTAAGTGCAACATCCGGGTACTGCAGACACATTGTACAGTACTGCTAAGTGTGAAAGCACTAATGCATTCAAATTTGTCTGGATCTCAATCCACTTATAAATGTGATCACAAGTCAACATGTGCAGTATTCTTTTTAATGATTTTGAAAGTATACACAAAAATAGAAACAAAACTTACGCATGGTAAAGAAATGCAGAAGACATCATCATTTATAAGTTCCTTTCTAACTGACTTCATACCCCGGGATTCCTTGCATAAGGGATAAACATGTTAATCTGGTACATTCTGGCAAATAGTTATTGCCATATTTCACTTTATGCAGAAAACAAAACTATACTATATGTACAACATATACATCACTATGATATTTCAATTTACACACTGGGATAAGGTGTTATAACATTCGCTCTTTTGCACTTTGTGTAGCCTCTCTCTCACAGAAGACAAAATGTTATCAATCTGAAATTTATGGGTAATTCATCTAAGTAATAATCCCTCCTGTATTTTGTATTTTGGTCTGAGAGGCAAAGCAGAAGGATGAACAATTACAATGACAACACAGACAGACATTTTGGACTATTTCTAAGAAACGCCTAAATACACAAATTATACATCTCTGACTGTCACATCGGTTGTTATATTTGAGAAATGAATATGCAGCATATTTAACTCCTTAACATTAGCAATTAGATTGTAGTTTATTACAGCTGTAAACCACGGAAACCTGAAAGTTTGTGCATTTGATATTTTGTTTTGCAAGTTGAGCCTCTGGATGGATGGATCGGTGATTATTGGTAAACATCCGTCAGTTACTTCATTGTCACTTTACTTGTCCAAACTGCACCCTACAAACAGCACTGGCCAGTAGTAAAGTTTTTATTTTGGCCCAACTGGTTTCCATCATTGAAGCATTACTTCCGCTCCGTCTGGTTACCAATCTTCACACATGGGCGCCATTTATACCCCTTTCAAGCGCCTGAAATGCACCATCTTCTTGCTCCTCCACTCACTCATGCCTTCATTCATGCATTTGAAAAGCAAGGAGTAGTTGATTCCCTGCAGCCGCTGGGGGATCATGAAAAAAACACAAGGAGTACAATAAATATACCTGTTTGGCCATAACTAATACTTTTATTTGTGTAGACTACAGTGGTACCTTAACTTAAGAGTGTCCCGAATTAAGGGTTGAGGTTTGAGATAAGAGCTGTCTTATGATTTAAGGTACAAGCAAAAATTGGACATATAAGCATCATATCAGCTTGTAGCTAGAGATTGACATGTCTTGGTTCTTCAACCATGTGAAAGAAGAAAGTGACTGCAAAAAGACAGTACTGAGAAGAAGAAAATTACGATATTCGTTGGATTAAAGAAATAAATAATCAAAAACATGACCTAGTGTGTCGCAAATTTGTGTATATCACTTTCTGGTCTGCACCATACTGAAGCAGATTGAGAATAACGCCAACAAAGAGTGTTAAAATAAGATGACATTTATCCATGAAAATATGGAAAAGCTGCAGATGGAGTGTCTGCGGATGGTGTTTCACAGCAAGCAGCTGGAGGGAGATACCGTAGAAAGAAGTCAACCCTCCAAATTTACCTGTGGTATCTCCTATCTGTACTTTATTATTACTTTACTTCATAAAATTACTGCAGTTGTTTGTTGTACATTATATTGTATTGTTTTTCTACATTTTTCTCATCTCAAAGTTTATTTTTCCTTTTAAAAAGGCATGTTACATTTAAAAATGTTCTGTTTTGGGGAGCGAGTGGGGGGGTTCATCCACTTATTTAATTGATTTCAATGTATTTCAATGGGAGAGGGTGATTTGCGATACAAGTGTTTTGAATTAAGTGGGAACTGCACATATTTTGGAATGTTGCCTATATTTCACAATCTTTATGAGATACAAGAACCCACATATTTTTTCAATGCATTTTAACTCGTAAATAAAGAGAAATTAAAGTCTGCTTACAATGGAGTCAATGGGAGATCCTCTATTCCGCCAATAAAACCCAATAAATAACCATCACAAAACTGCCAACAATACTCCATTTACATTTGGTGACCTGAATATTAACCAAGTATTAATGATATTGTTATTGTAAGTGTTAACGTTAAGGGCCTATTTTTAGCAGCACATTGTCACAGAGAGGTTACTTTCTTATGCTGCTGTATTGACGTTATCAGATGGTGAGCTGCTATTTTGCATCGGAGCTCGTGAAAGTTTATTGTAGATTATAATGTATTATAATCATGCCTCTCATCTTGATGGTAAAATGAAGAGCACATAATCCGAGAAGTTGGTCAAATATGACAGCCAATTCAGACCCACAAATGGCGAAAAAGACCCCAAAAAATGCTTGGTTCCACCCTCTTTTTTTGCAAGGATTATAGGTCATTCTTCATCTAAACGGGACTATATCAACATCCAAATAGTCGGCATCCCAGTAACAGCAGACATTGTACAGTATGATGTTTTATTGTGTTTGTTGTCTCTCATGAAGTCTGCATGAGTAGTAATCAGTGATGATGTTGGAAGGAAAAAGCAAACGTCGAGATGCATTTCTGAAATTAATATGCCGCTGAATGCTTTAAATGGACAGAATACGTAATTACGATCTAATTTTTTTAGACCGATACGGCTAGATTCATTGAGTTGAAATTATTAAGTAACTTTTTAGCCAAAAAAACCCCCAAAAAACAGTGTGACTGAAATAAATAGTGGACACTGGACACTACAGGTGAAATTTCTTATATTCCTGTTATTTCTTGTAAGATAATTATGTATAAATGAATTATGGATGGGATTCACGGTGGCAGAGGGGTTAGTGCATCTGCCTCACAATACGAAGGTCCTGAGTAGTCTTGGGTTCAATCCCGGGCTCGGGATCTTTCTGTGTGGAGTTTGCATGTCCTCCCCGTGACTGCGTGGGTTCCCTCCGGGTACTCCGGCTTCCTCCCACCTCCAAAGACATGCACCTGGGGATAAGTTGATTGGCAACACTAAATTGGCCCTAGTGTGTGGATGTGAGTGTGAATGTTGTCTGTCTATCTGTGTTGGCCCTGCGATGAGGTGGCGACTTGTCCAGGGTGTATGCGCCTTCCGCCCGATTGTAGCTGAGATAGGCTCCAGCGCCCCCCGCGACCCCAAAGGGAATAAGCGGTAGAAAATGGATGGATGGATGAATTATGGATACAAACAAGCAAGTAAACAACAATTAATGACCAATACATTCACATCTTATTTGAATAAAGTGCAACCAACACTTTAGGTTGAATTAACAAGAATAAACCTTTTCTACTCACATTTTCAACATTGAAGTAATTTTCCGTGAAAGTACAGTAACCAACATTTTAACAGTAGATTTACCTGCTAAATAAGTTCCCCGACCCGGCCATACAGTATTTGTTCTCCGACCTGACGTTGCCGATGAAGGACAGCGTCCTAGGTGTGTGGAAGCATATATGTTCCCTCATCCCTGTTGATGATGTTGGTCCCTCGCTCCCTAATTTCCATAAACTCCTTCATCTATCTATTTTATTTCTTTCTTCCTCATGAAATGATTTCTCCTTGTGTTTCGGAAGTTGGTGCGTCGCCGTAATTGTCACTTCCGCTTTGTCGGTCTCGTCTTTATCATTGTGTTGTGTCGTTTGTATTTGTTGCGGCTTTTGCAATCGTGCTGTAGCTGAAAGTTATGATATTGTAATGCCCCACAGTGGCGAGGCAGAGACACAGTCTGAGATATACCGTACTCTCAGAAACTTTCTTAACAAGCGGTAACAAACTCAGGGAGTCAAAAGACAAATATACAAGAGCTGCTGTTCGCCACAAGTCACGTTTAGACACTCGACACAAAGACACCCACAAACTCCAGCAAGTCTGTTCACTCTGCCGCTCTCGCACACATCACACACAACAGCACCACCTCTTAAGGGCACACAGACACACGTCACAGATATTACACTTTTGTCTTGTGCCGTCAGCGTTTGTTATGACCTTTCTCGACCACGTTAGTTATCCGCCATTTTTGGTTTGATGACACCACAGACGGGAAAATAGACTTTAACGTTTAACGTCCTTATTTTTACAACTGATAAACTTCATATAATGTCTGCCGTTCTTAAATCCAAAGTTTTCCTTTTCCTTGTTTTGATGAAATCAATCATTTCCCTTTTAAAACGATCTTGGATCGATACCTATCTTTTGGAAGGCAAACTTGCCAAGCACAGATCAATATACTTGAAATTTAGGAATATAAATTGATCTATCAATATATGAATCAATTGATACACCCCTAATGTATAAAACCTTGATGGAAGTGTTTGGATGTTTTCTAAGCGCTTTATGGGCAGAATAGAGCAACTCCCATAAGCTCTAATGTAAGCAGACTTTTACTCGCATTTATTTGCTAGTTAGAAGAGATAAAAAAAGAAACACATATGTGTTCTTGTCTTACATAAGGATAGGCAAAATTCCAATAAAAGTGCAGTTCCCCTATAACAGCTCTGTCACAGTGACAGAACCAATTGAGTTCATAAGTTAAGGTACTACTGTATTTGTAATGAAACTGGTATGTCATGGTTAGAGATAGACCTTTGGACACTAAATCTAAAAAAGTTAGGGATTTACTACAGCACATCTGTTGTCTAATGATCATAAAATATTGTGGTTAAAAAAAGTGAACAATACAAAGTGCGGCCCACAGTTAGAGTGTTATTGGCCCGTGACACATTATGGAAATAACATTTTTAAGAAAAATCAGCATAAATGCGAAACCTAGCGCAAAGGGGCACAATGTAATGAGAAAAGGCTGACATCTTAATACAAATAACTAGAAAAATGGTCTTTAAATGTATATTCCAAAGTTTTTCTTAGCTTTTTTTAACCACAAAAAAAAAGAAAAAACCTACATCCTTTGATTTTTTTTAGTATGTCCCTTGGTGGAAAAAGTTTGGACACCCCTGCAGTATGTATGAAGCAGTTAGTGTATCTTTGTAATGTACTTTAGCACCACCTATAGGACTGGAGTGAAACAATATCAACAGGCATGTCATGATACCTAAGCCCAACACTAACTTCAAATGTCTAGTACTATTCCCTGCCTGCGTATTAAAAGTGACTGTTTATTGACTTACACACCTATTGTATGTATGTGTGTGCGTGTGTGTGTGTGCGTGGCAGGGGGATTAATAGTATACCTGCCTCTGACCAGCAGGCCAGTTGAGAAGAACTCACTTTGCCAGATGTTCAAAGGGCACACTGACCTGGAGGTGAAGGAGACAATGACAGGTTAGTCAAGAAAGCACGAAAACAAGGTAACTAACTTGGTTTATCCAGAATGTAACTTTGTTGTGTATAAAAAAAAAAAGCATCATGTTTTGCGTATGCAAACTGTGGCTCTGGACAGTATAAACGGAAACGATAGCGAGCCTTCACAGAGTGGTGTTTATTTGAGACTACCTTCAGAATTTGATAGTAGAAAAAATGAAGTCAGTTCTGACCGTTATAAAACTTAACACTTGTCAGTTTTAATGTGCTCGTTAGGTTAAAATAACCAACACAACCATGTTGGTTGACTTGTGACATTTTTTTATGCAGTAGTGGGATGTCATTCCACAACAGTGTGTAACCAGGCACTGACATAGGCTCCTGATGTCTACTTGACGATAGCAACAGGGGAATAAGTTGTTTGGCAAATGGATAGTAAACATTTCACATGAGCTGTGATGCTAATCCTGGCCATGTTTCTCATAAATAGGAAATTGTCTAAAAGAAATATTCAATAGATTCCTGGCCCCCCTGCACTCCCGGAATAATAATAATACCTGGGATTTATATAGCGCTTTTCTAAATACCCAAAGTCGCTTTACATGTGTGTGTGTGTGTGGGGGGGGGGGATAAAAACAACTTTATTAGAAAAAAATAAATAAATAAAAAATAAAATAAAATAAATAAATAAAAATAAATAAATAAATAAGAGACACCTAGGGCAGGGTCAGTTTGGAAAGGCTAATGTGAAGAGGTGAGTTTTTAGGGTGGCTTTGAAGGTAGGGAGGGAGGGGGCATCTCTGATGTGCCTGGGGAGAGCGTTCCAGAGAGAGGGGGCAGCCACGGAGAAGGCCCTGTCGCCCCAGGTTCGGCGCCTGGTCTTGGGGACCTCAAGGAGGCCGGCATCACTAGACCTGAGGGAACGGGATGGGACGTGTGGCTGGAGGAGGTCAGAGAGGTAGGGTGGTGCCAGGTTATGGAGTGCCTTGTAGGTGGTGAGGAGTATTTTAAAGGTGATTCTGTATTTGACAGGCAGCCAGTGGAGGTCATGAAGGACAGGTGTGATGTGCTCTCTGGAGCGGGTTCCGGTGAGCAGGCGGGCAGCAGAGTTCTGGACGTATTGCAGTTTCTTGAGGGTTTTGGAGGTGATGCCGTAGAGGATGCTGTTGCAGTAGTCTAGCCGGGATGAGATGAAGGCGTGGATGAGGGTTTCGGCAGCAGAGGATGTGAGGGAGGGCCGGAGACGGGCAATGTTTCTGAGGTGGAAGAATGCAGTTTTGGTGATGTGGTTTACGTGGGGGAGGAGTGAAAGGGTAGGGTCGAAAATTACACCTAGATTGCGGATGTGGGTGGAGGTAGTGACAAGGGAGCCGTCGATGTTTAATGAAAAGTCCTGAGTGGAGCGAGTGAGGGAGTCGGGGCCAATGATAATTATTTCAGATTTGTTGCAGTTGAGTTTTAGAAAGTTTTTTTGCATCCAGGTTTTTATGTCTGTGACGCAGGTGGTGAGGGTGGAGTGGGTGGCTGTGGTGATGGTCGTGGTGGAAATGTATAGTTGTGTGTCGTCGGCATAGCAGTGAAATTGAAGGCCGTGGTGTCGGAGGATCTGACCGAGGGGTAGGAGGTAGATGGTGAAGAGTAGGGGGCCAAGTACTGAGCCCTGGGGGACGCCGTGGGTGACTGGGGCAGTGGAGGAGGTGCAGTTGTTGGTTGAGATGAATTGCTGACGGTCAGAGAGGTAGGATTTCATCCAGGAGAGGGCAGTGCCGGATAAACCAAGGGAGGAGTGGAGGCGTGTTAGGAGGATGGAGTGGTTGATGGTGTCGAAGGCAGAACTGAGGTCGAGGAGGATGAGGATGGAGAGGGAACCAGAGTCGGCGGAGAGGAGGATGTCATTGGTGACCTTGAGGAGGGCAGTTTCTGTGCTGTGGAGTGAGCGGAAGCCGGATTGGAACTTTTCGTATAGGTTATTGTGGTGAAGGTGGGATTTGATTTGGGAGGCAACTGCACGTTCGAGAATTTTAGAGAGGAAGGGGAGGTTGGAGATGGGCCTGTAGTTGTTGGGGGAGTTGGGGTCGAGACCGGGTTTCTTGAGGATGGGGGTGATAGCAGCCAGCCTGAGGGCAGGAGGGACAGAGCCAGTGGATAGGGAGGAGTTAATTATAGTGGTGATGAGAGGTGAGCGTGAGGGGAGGCAGGCTATGACTAAAGTGGATGGGATTGGGTCGAGGATGCAGGTGGAGGCTTTCATACCAGAAGTTATGGAGGATAGGTCAGTTGTGGTGATTTCGGAGAAGAAGTTGAGTGGGTGGTTGGAGAGTAAAGGGGGGGCATGATCAGGGGTAGTGGAGAAGGTGGGAGAGGAGGCGGCCAGTTCAGAGTGGATGGTGTTGATTTTTGATTGAAAAAATGATAAAGATTCTTCACATTTGCTGGTGGTGAATGAGGTGGTGGTGGTGTTCATGGGTTTGAGGAGTTTGCTTACGGTAGAGAAGAGTATCTTGGGGTTGTTACTGCCAGATTGTATGACGGAGGAGTAGTGGGAAGTGCGTGCATTGTTGAGGGCATCTCTGTATTCCTGTTGGTGTAGTGTGTAGATGTCCAGGTGAACAGTGAGACCGGTTTTCTTTGAGAGCCGTTCAAGCTGCCGGCCCTTGGCTTTTAGGTGACGGAGGTGGTCAGTGTACCAGGGGGCGGTGTGGGTGTAGGAGACAGTTTTGGTTTTTATTGGGGCGAGTTGATTGAGACAGGAGGAGAGTGCGCTGTTGTAGCTGTTAACCAGTTCAGTGGGGGAGGCGTTCAAAGTGAGGGTGTGATCGGAGGTGGTGTCAGTCAGTAGGGCAGAAAGAGAGGGGGGGTGGATTGATTTCATGTTCCGGTATGATATGGAGCGTTGCTGCTTGATAAGGGGGGTGGGGATGTCTATGTCCAGGGTGAGGGCCAGGTGGTCTGAGAGGATGTCTGTGAGGTTGAAGCTGGTGAGGTTGCTGATGGAGAGTCCAATGGTGCAAATTAAGTCCAGGGTGTGTCCTTTTTTGTGGGTGGGGAAGTCAACGTGTTGAGTGATATTAAATGAGTTGAGAATGTCCAGAAATTCAGTGGCAGTTTTGCAGGTGGTGGAGTCGACATGAATGTTGAAATCTCCCAGTAGGATGACTGAAGGTGAAATGGCACAGAGTTGGGTGAGAAATTCAGAGAGATCGGAAAGGAATGCAGAGTTGGGTTTGGGGGGGCGGTAGATGATTGCAGTGACCAGGGGTTTGGGGCCAGGCAGCTTGAATGACTGGTGCTCAAAGGAGGAGGGGGTTGTGATGGTTACAGCAGTGGGTTTCAAGTGTTGGCGGTATATTGTAGCTATACCACCACCAGGACCGTCACGTGGTTTATCCATGTAGGTGTATCCTGGGGGTGTAGCTCTGTTGAGGTGAATGTATTCCAGTGGTTTTTGCCAGGTTTCGGTTATGCTAAAAAAGTCTATATTGTTGTCAGTTATGAATTCACTGAGTATTGGTCCTTTTTTATTAAGTGAGCGGGTATTGAGCAGAGCGAATTTGAGGGATGGGTGAAGTTGGATGGGTGGGGGAGCTTTGGTCAACGGTTGCAGATAGGCGGAGCGCACGTGTGGTTTGTTATTGTGATGACTGTGACGCCACTGGGGGTGGATCGGTTGCGTGACCAGAGTGATGGGATGCAGTGTTGTTCAGTCCGGGAGTAAATAAACTTTCTACGGGAGCTTCTGTGGATGTATCTGGGTCGGCGAAACAGTCTGTGTGTTTTGATGGTTGCTGTGATGTCTGGAGGTATGGTGATGTGTTTGTTGAGTTTGAGGAGTTGCAGAGCGGAGTATTTGAGTAGCATGCTTGCAGTGGTGGATGTTAGCCTGGGATCGTTGGCCGACGGCCGCACACTTGTTGGCCACAGATGGAGAGACAGGCACAACGCGATGATCCACAGCATGACAGAGGAGAGGAGAGAGGAGTTGGTGAAGGGACAGCGGTCCGTGATTTGCGGGAGGGACCCGCGCTGGCAGCGTGTTGTTGCTGCCAGGGCAGGGTGGCTGGAGGCTGGCTAGCTGTTAGCCACCAGCTACGGAGCGGTGGCTAATTAGCCGCCAGCTAACCAGGGAGCTGCGCTGCTGATGCTGGTTATCGGCTAGCCCTGAAGCCGCCAGCTAACCAGGGATCTACACTGATGTTGCCGGCTAGCCCTGAAGCCGCCAGCCAACCAGACAGTTGGCGGGTAGGCAGGAGGGCTATCCGCGGTGCAGTCCGCAATCCGGGAAACAGCTCGTATTGGCAGGTTGTTGCAGGGCGATGGTAGCCAGGAGAGTCAGTGGAGCCAGCGGGTGAGTGAAACATCTGTCATTTAATACACACTTAATATAAAACAAAACAAAACAAAAAAGATACTAAGTCGCATAAAAACTAAAACTAAGGCTAAGGAAGGAGAAGCGGCGAACAAGCGAGACGCCAGCGTCCTCTCCAAACATGCGTCACGATATGTTGTCTTTGTAGCATATTCAATTGAATATGGGTTGAAAATGATTTGCAAATCATTGTATTCCGTTTATATTTACATCTAACACAATTTCCCAACTCATATGGAAACGGGGTTTGTAATAATAATAATTATACCTGGGAATAATTGTATCTGCTGAAATGGTAAGTGTTAGTATTCCTAATGGTAACTAATGAGAAAGTGATTTGATGGCGCTATCTACAGGGAAACAAACAGTGTTGTAGTCAATTTAGGAAGATGCTTGCAAAGATGTGTAACTGCACTTTTTTTCTTTTCTTTTTTTACAGTAAGTCCAATACTGTTGGTTTATTGGTTCAGACATGACAGCGATAAATGTCATTCCCGTGAAGTGGGAATCATTAATTATTAATCAAACATTTTCATAGCTAGAGCATAACAAAACCGGTTGATTACCTTCTAAATTCATTTTTTAACATTATGAGAGCCCTTTAGACATGATTTAACACCCTTCAGTCACCTTTACAATATTTTAATGCAATATAGTAATGATGGCTGAACCTGAGCCAATCAGTGGCCAGGATACTGAACAGCACGCTCTGATTGGTTTGGTCTCCTGTAGTGGCCAATACGATATTTGTACCGGTACTTTAATTAGCTATTTTTATGTTTAAAATGCTTAATTTAAGACAAATATATGCTTTGAATAAATAAACAATATCCAAAAAACCCAATCTATGGTAAAGCCGCAATACTTGAAGCGCAATGTAGCGAGGAACGAATTTATACTGTACTTGTTTCTTAATGTACAAAAGTCTGTGAGAAAAACTGTGAGAAAAACATCATCGGGTTTAGAGTATAAAAAATAGGCACAATTAAGGCTTTTGATGGGTCAAGTTGGGTTAGTTTTTCGCCATTTCTGGGGTGTCTTGAAACGTAACCCGTAAATGTGCGGCTATGTACTGATAAATAATCGATCAAATACACATCTATGATTTTTTTCATAACGCGTTTTGGGTAAAATCAATGATGAATTTGATACTTAAAAAATAAATAAATGTGTTATCTATTTTTTACTTATTTATTTACTAATTCTCAATTATTAAAGAACTTTCATAGATAGATGGATGGATCGATGAATTTGAGTTGGACAAAAAGCCACCGGCCCCAATGGATGGCGCTGTGTTGACAAAAGTTAACTATAGACATATTGGACATATTTGGCCTTGGTCTCTAGTGGAGGGCCGTTCTAGTTTGAACTTTTCCAGGCTACATGACTCATCATACCTGCGATGGCGTGATGCGTGACTGGTCGAGGCGCGCTGAGAGGTCACCCGAGGACAGGTTGGCGGGGGCACCGCGATGAAGCCTCATGGCGACTTTGCGCTCTCGCTCTACTCGTTCTGCTCGGCCCACCTGAGGAGAGCGATTACCTGCACGCAAACACCTGCAATTAAGGGCGTACTCATACTTAAGCCATTTGTACCGTGCCGGACGTGGCCTCCAATGGCCTGTTTTCCTGTCCCGTCGCATCTAATCTGCTGTGTTACTGCATTTTGCCTGATTTTGTGGATTATTTCCAGTCTACTTTTGATTATCTTTATTGTGCAAGGTGGCCGCCAGCGAGTGGAGCGATCGCATTAATCATTACGCATATGGAAGTAGTTGCGGGTGAGCAAGCGTGCTGTGGGTTGAACTTTCGGATTATTTTGAGTCATTGTAATTTATGAATTGTGTTGGTTATCATTAAGGACCTGGGAGGAGCGATTGCAATACAATAAGGGTTTTAGTACTTGTTTTAATTGTGCCGTGCTAATGGAGGGGAAGTGTGGCCCAAGCATGGTACAAGTGGCCTAGTGTGTGTGTGTCTGTGTTTGTACACACTAATAACAAAAAATATGAGCAACATTGACACATGGGATTGTTGTTTCCTACCTGACTGCTGGACCCCGCGTGCGACCGCTTTAGACGGAAGTACGTCCGCTTCATTCTTGACTCGGTTAGCCGCTGAAGGTTTGGGTCCAGATGGCAAAGCTCGGCCACCTGCGCCTGCTCGCTCTTCATCTTCTTTTTCCTCCTTACGGTCCTTGTCTCCATCCTCTGTTGTCCTGCTGGCCCCCTGGAACACAGTGGAAGTGTGAAAACCACAGCTGGCCAGCGTAAACTTAAAATTGTCCCACTCACAAATTTCAGCATGCTCCAATCAAAGACATAGTCATAAGAGAAGCCCTGTCTGTGGAAAAGGTTCCTGAAGAGCTGCCTCAGGTAAGAATAGTCCGGCTTGTCGTCAAAGCGCAGGGAGCGACACAGGTTCAGGTAGGTGGAGAACACAGCTGCAAGACACAGAAGAGAGCTTGGGATGGATTTGAAAAATAATTGGCACCCAGACGGAGGTTCGAAGCCTCAATCTTTTTACTGTGAGGCCAACACTCTAACCACAGCCCCATATATTTACATATACAGTTAAGAGTGCCCCAACTTAAGAGTGTTTTGAAATAAGAGCTGTCTCTTGGCTAATTGTAATGCTTTAAATTGCAAGTAAAAATTTGAAATCCGGCGAATATTTATCCATGAAAATATAGAAAAGTGCTGATGGTGTGTTTGATGGGGAAGCAGCTGGAAGGTGATACCGTAGAAGTCCACTTTCCAAGGTAAATGCAGTACCTAATTATTACATTACTTCATAAAACTACTGCAGTTGTTAGTAGTACATTTGATTGTATTATTTTATACAATATATTAGGGCTGGGCGATATATCGATACATCGCGGGTTTGTCTCTGTGCGATATAGAAAATGACGATATCGTGATATCGAGTATATGTTCTCACACAGTTGTTTTTAGCTGCGGGCATTACACTACAGGCTCTCCTCGCTCTCTCCTTCTCACAGACAGCAAGCGCACCTTCTTACACACGTCACGTCATACGTCACATACGTATACGCCCTCCCCGAGCAGAGAGGTAGCAGCATGGCTAACGTTAGCTGTGATGCTAGCGGAGTGGTGCGAGCGCTAATACGAGAGAAAGAAGGTGCGAATCTGGTAACAAATGGAGGAATAATTAATTCCCAAGAAAAACAGCAGGGGGTTCATCGTCTGGCAGTGGTTTGGCTTCAAGTGGGAAGATGTCGAACAGACAACCGTAATTTGTCAAGTGTGGGGCAAAAGCGTTGCTATAAAAAGTAGCATTACTGCTGTAACAAACAGTTCAGGGTGTCCCAAGTTACCGGAGTGTGTTAGTAAGGAGAAGTTTTGTCCCTCCAGAGTTGTTGCCGTAGGGCTGTGACGTAGGGTGTGTGTGGTTGTGGAAGGAGGTGTGTGATGTTGACAATAAAGAAGCGGTGGCAACCGAACCTGCTCTAATGTCTCCCGTTTATTATTTTATTAGATAAGTACACTGTATAGGCGAACCCAGGACACTCAGCTACACTGCTAATATGTAGCATCATTTGAAAAGTCACCCGCTAGACAATGAAGAGGGCTTACTCCGCACATCAACATCTCAGTTTGGTGCCACACGCCCACACCATCAAAATGCCGAGGCAAACATTTCCAGATCAACACCGTATTAAAAAAATAGTGATTTTTTTAGTTGTGATTTCCTTCTCTGCATGAAAGTTTAAAAGTAGCATACATTAATGCAGTATGAACAAGAATGTTTTAATGTAGACACATAGGCAGCACGGTGGAAGAGGGGCTAGTGCATCTGCCTCACAATACGAAGGTCCTGAGTAGTCTTGGGTTCAATCCCGAGCTCGGGATCTTTCTGTGTGGAGTTTGCATGTCCTCCCCGTGACTGCGTGGGTTCCCTCCGGGTACTCCGGCTTCCTCCCACCTCCAAAGACATGCACCTGGGGATAGGTTGATTGGCAACACTAAATTGGCCCTAGTGTGTGAATGTGAGTGTCAATGTTGTCTGTCTATCTGTGTTGGCCCTGCGATGAGGTGGCGACTTGTCCAGAGTGAGATAGGCTCCAGCGCCCCCCGCGACCCCAAAGGGAATAAGCGGTAGAAAATGGATGGATGGATGGATGGACATAGAATCATCATACTGCTGTGAATATATGCATCAAGTGTTCATTCAAGGCTAAGGCATATATCGTGTATATGGCCTTAAAATATCGCAATATTAAAAAAAGGCAATATCGCCCAGCCCTACAATATATCTGATCTAAAAGTTAGTTTTTCTTTTTAAAAAGCATGTTCCATGTTACAATTGTGGGGTTTTTTAGGAGGGCGGGGCAAGCACCAATTAATTAATCAATTTAAATTAATTTCAATCGGGAAACGTTGATTTGCGATACAAGTGTTTTGAGATAAGAGCTCCATCGCTGAGTTGAGGTACAACTGTGTATTAAAATTTAAGACAAAAACAGATATGTTGATGTGTTTATTTTGTTAATATATTGTCTCTGTCATGATCTGGCAGCTCTGCTGCCGCCTGTCTGCTTTTTTGGTCACGTGTCGGAGCCACCTTTGGGCACACCTGATACCCATTTCCTCCTGACTACTTAAGCTCTTCAGTCTGTTCACTCAGCGCCAGTAGATTCCTGATGGTTCACCCTTCCTGATTACAAAGAGGAACATAACTCGGACTTGTAATCTCGCTAGAAAGATGTCTCGGCATCGAGGCCCTCTGCCCGCGAGAGGCAATGATGAGAGGTATAGCAGATTAGTCTCGCTTAACAAGTGGCTGGCTCGTTTTTGTAGAGAACAGGGACTAACGTACATTGATAATTGGGCCTCTTTCTGGGGCAAACTGTACTTGCTGATGAGGGATGGCCTTCACCCTAACCGGGAAGGTGCCATCACTCTTCCTAAGAATATAGATCAATGTTTGAGTCACATTTGACTAACTACACTAGAGCAAGGTCGGACGCAGGCAACTACAGTGCCTGTTGGCCCGGGTGAAGAGTCAGTTAAGCTAGAACTAACCATCGCCAGGCTGGAAAATTTCTGCACACAGCATTTCTCGTAGAAGAATACACAACTCACATAATGAGGAGGTATGCATTCTACTGAGGTGGCAAATTATGAAGCGTTAAATCTATCGCAGCACCAGGCAAATAATCTCAAGATCCCCCCTATATCAATTCCTAAATGTGATCAAAATGTTTTAAGGCATACTACGCAATGTAGACGGAACGTTATTAATATCAGTACTACGGATACCATTAACAATAATGCCTAAAACAACCTACTACCTATAATATGGGCTTTTTAAACATCAGATCATTGTCTCCCAAAGCGTTGTTAGTTAATGCGGTCATTACAGACAACAATCTTAACATAATTGGTCTCAGTGAAACTTGGCTAAAACCAGATTAATTTTTTCCGCTAACGAGGCATCTCTTCCTAACTATACGAGTGCACATATTGCCCTAATGATCCTAGGAGCTATGTTGTCCGGGGGCTTCTATGCCCCCTGGTAGGGTCTCCCAAGGCAAACTGGTCCTAGGTGAGGGATCAGACAAAGAGCAGCTCGAAGATCTCGAAGATCTCGAAGATCTCTATGAGGAACACTGACAAGGAACCCAGATTTCACTCGCCCGGACGCGGGTCACCGGGGCCCCCCTCTGGAGCCAGGCCCGGAGGTGGGGCACGATGGCGAGCGCCTGGTGGCCGGGCCTGTCCCCATGGGGCACAGCCCGAAGAGGCAACGTGGGTCCCCCCTCCAATGGGCTCACCACCCATAGCAGGGGTCATAGAGGTCGGGTGCGATGTGAGCTGGGCGGGAGCCGAAGGCAGGGCACTTGGCGGTCCGATCCTCGGCTACAGAAGCTAGCTCTTGGGACGTGGAACGTCACCTCGCTGGGGGGGAAGGAGCCTGAGCTAGTGCGCGAGGTGGAGAAGTTCCGGCTAGATATAGTCGGACTCACTTCGACGGACAGCAAGGGCTCTGGAACCAGTTCTCTCGAGAGGGGCTGGACTCTCTTCCATTCTGGCGTTGCCGGCAGTGAGAGGCGACGGGCTGGGGTGGCAATTATTGTTTCACCCCGGCTCAGAGCCTGCACGTTGGAGTTCAACCCGGTGGACGAGAGGGTAGCTTCCCTCCGCCAAACCGCAGCTCAGAGTACCCACCCTTTTTGGATTCACTCGAGGGAGTACTTGAGAGTGCTCCCCCGGGTGATTCCCTCGTTCTACTGGGGGACTTCAATGCTCATGTTGGCAGCGACAGTGAAACCTGGAGAGGCGTGATTGGGAAGAATGGCTGCCCGGATCTGAACCCGAGCGGTGTTTTGTTATTGGACTTTTGTGCCCGTCACAGATTGTCCATAACGAACACCATGTTCAAGCATAAGGGTGTCCATATGTGCACTTGGCACCAGGACACCCTAGGCCGCAGTTCCATGATCGACTTTGTAGTTGTGTCATCGGATTTGTGGCCTCATGTTTTGGACACTCGGGTGAAGAGAGGGGCGGAGCTTTCTACCGATCACCACCTGGTGGTGAGTTGGCTGCGATGGTGGGGGAGGATGCCGGACAGACCTGGCAGGCCCAAACGCATTGTGAGGGTTTGCTGGGAACGTCTGGCAGAGTCTCCTGTCAGAGAGAGTTTCAATTCCCACCTCCGAAAGAACTTTGAACATGTCACGAGGGAGGTACTGGACATTGAGTCCGAATGGACCATGTTCCCCGCCTCTATTGTCGAGGCGGCTGAGTGGAGCTGTGGCCGCAAGGTAGTTGGTGCCTGTCGTGGCGGTAATCCTAGAACCCGTTGGTGGACACCGGCGGTGAGGGATGCCGTCAAGCTGAAGAAGGAGTCCTATCGGGTTCTTTTGGCTCATAGGACTCCTGAGGCAGCGGACAGGTACCGACAGGCTAAGCGGTGTGCGGCTTCAGCGGTCGCAGAGGCAAAAACTCGGACATGGGAGGAGTTCGGGGAAGCCATGGAAAGCGACTTCCGGACGGCTTCGAAGCAATTCTGGACCACCATCCGCCGCCTCAGGAAGGGGAAGCAGTGCACTATCAACACTGTGTATGGCGAGGATGGTGTTCTGCTGACCTCGACTGCGGATGTTGTGGATCGGTGGAGGGAATACTTCGAAGACCTCCTCAATCCCACCAACACGTCTTCCTATGAGGAAGCAGTGCCTGGGGAGTCTGTGGTGGGCTCTCCTATTTCTGGGGCTGAGGTTGCTGAGGTAGTTAAAAAGCTCCTCGGTGGCAAGGCCCCGGGGGTGGATGAGACTCGCCCGGAGTTCCTTAAGGCTCTGGATGCTGTGGGGCTGTCTTGGTTGACAAGACTCTGCAGCATCGCGTGGACATCGGGGGCGGTACCTCTGGATTGGCAGACCGGGGTGGTGGTTCCTCTCTTTAAGAAGGGGAACCGGAGGGTGTGTTCTAACTATCGTGGGATCACACTCCTCAGCCTTCCCGGTAAGGTCTATTCGGGTGTACTGGAGAGGAGGCTACGCCGGATAGTCGAACCTCGGATTCAGGAGGAACAGTGTGGTTTTCGTCCTGGTCGTGGAACTGTGGACCAGCTCTATACTCTCGGCAGGGTCCTTGAGGGTGCATGGGAGTTTGCCCAACCAGTCTACATGTGTTTTGTGGACTTTGAGAAGGCATTCGACCGTGTCCCTCGGGAAGTCCTGTGGGGAGTGCTCAGGGAGTATGGGGTATCGGACTGTCTGATTGTGGCAGTCTGCTCCCTGTATGCTCAGTGCCAGAGTTTGGTCCGCATTGCCGGCAGTAAGTCGGACACGTTTCCAGTGAAGGTTGGACTCCGCCAAGGCTGCCCTTTGTCACCGATTCTGTTCATAACTTTTATGGACAGAATTTCTAGGCGCAGTCAAGGCGTTGAGGGGATCTGGTTTGGTGGCTGCAGGATTAGGTCTCTGCTTTTTGCAGATGATGTGGTCCTGATGGCTTCATCTGGCCAGGATCTTCAGCTCTCGCTGGATCGGTTCGCAGCCGAGTGTAAAGCGACTGGGATGAGAATCAGCACCTCCAGGTCCGAGTCCATGGTTCTCGCCCGGAAAAGGGTGGAGTGCCATCTCCGGGTTGGGGAGGAGATCTTGCCCCAAGTGGAGGAGTTCAAGTACCTCGGAGTCTTGTTCACGAGTGAGGGAAGAATGGATCGTGAGATCGACATGCGGATCGGTGCGGCGTCTTCAGTAATGCGGACGCTGTATCGATCCGTTGTGGTGAAGAAGAAGCTGAGCCGGAAGGCAAAGCTCTCAATTTACCGGTCAATCTACGTTCCCATCCTCACCTATGGTCATGAGCTTTGGGTTATGACCGAAAGGACAAGATCACGGGTACAAGCGGCTGAAATGAGTTTCCTCCGCCGGGTGGCGGGGCTCTCCCTTAGAGATAGGTTGAGAAGCTCTGCCATCCGGGGGGACCTCAAAGTAAAGCCGCTGCTCCTCCACATTGAGAGGAGCCAGATGAGGTGGTTCGGGCATCTGGTCAGGATGCCACCCGAGCGTCTCCCTAGGGAGGTGTTTAGGGCACGTCCGACAGGTAGGAGGCCGCGGGGAAGACCCAGGACACGTTGGGAAGACTATGTCTCCCGGCTGGCCTGGGAACGCCTCGGGGTCCCACAGGAAGAGCTGGACGAAGTGGCTGGGGAGAGGGAAGTCTGGGCTTCACTGCTTAGGCTGCTGCCCCCGCGACCCGACCTCGGATAAGCGGAAGAAGATGGATGGATGGATGGACTCGGTAAAGAATCTCGGTATTATCTTCAACACAACTCTCTCATTTGAGTCACACATTAAGAGTGTTAGTAAAACAGCCATCTTTCATCTCTGTATTATCGCTAAAATTCGTCCCATTTTGTCCACCACCGACGCTGAGATTATTATTCATGCGTTCGTTACATCTCGTCTTGATTACTGTAACATATTATTTCCGGGTCTCTCTATGTCTAGCAATAAAAGATTACAGTTGGTACAAAATGCGACTGCTAGACTTCTGACAAGAACACTTAAGATGCAACTTTAAGGTACTATTACTTACGTATAAAATATTAAACGTTCTAGCTCCATCTTATCTTGCTGATTGTATTGTACCATATGTCCCGGACAGAAATCTGCGTTCTAAGAACTCCGGCTTATTAGTGATTCCCAGAGCCCCAAAAAAGACTGCGAGCTTTGGAACGTTTTTTATTTGGGCTCCAGTACTCTGGAATGCCCCACCGATAACAGTTAGAGATGCTACATCAGTAGAAGCATTTAAGTCCCAACTTAAAACTCATTTGTATACTCTAGCCTTTAAATACAGTAGACCACGTTTGGACCAGTTGATCTGCCGTCTCTCTTTTCTGCTCTGCCCCTCTCTCCTGTGTGGATAGGTTATCAGGTGGCCACGGATCAGTTTGCACGGAGGATGCGTTAGGTAGACCAGTTGGTGACGCTCACGTTATTAACCCTACCCACTCGGCATCCATTGCACCAGTCACCCTGCGGTACCTTCCAAGGATGTCGTTGTGGTTTTTGCAGCTCTTGGAGACATTTGTAATTAAGGCCTATATAAATAAGCTTTGATTGATTGAATGTCTTCACCCTCAGCCAGCGTGTCGATCAGAGCAGCACTGTGATTCGCCCGGAAAGAGGTCACCCCAGGACGGGGACCTTCCCACCTTCACCAGCAAATATTTCCTCCCCTTTCAGCGGCGAGTCTGGCTGTTGCAAGCAATTCCTCCATCATTGCTCATATTTATTCAACAGCCAGGTTCCTATTCCTCTGACCAGGCTAAAATAGCTTATATCATGACAAAGCCCCCGCCTGGGCCACGGCGGTTAGTAACAATAATCGCTGTGCGCCCGTCACTACCCTTGTTTACTAAGGAAATTATGAAGGTATTTGATCCCCCCTAAAAGGCAGAGAAGCAGGCGGCTGCTGGACTTAAAGCATGTTTAGCTCTCTGTGGCCACATACTCCATAGACTTCCGCATCGTAGAAGCAGAGAGTGGATATAGTGACGCCCCTTTATGCAGCATTTTTTGCAAGGGATTAGAATAGGATAGGATAGACTTTTAATTCATCCCTCAATAAGGAAATTACATGTAAAAACCTGCACGTTTTTACATACAGGAGTAGAAGTAAAACATAATGAAAAACAAAACATTTATAATAAGTACTACATATTGCGCACTAATTTGTATTGATAAAAAATAAAATATCAAGAAACACTAACATCTGTATTGCACACCAAGAAAAAACATCACAGTAATCACATAAGTGCGTTGTAAAGTCTTATGGCTGTGGGTATAAAAGGACCTGCGGTAGCGCTCCTTCTTGCACTGTGGATGTAACATTCTAATGCTGAAGGAGCTACTCAGGGTCTCCACAGTGTTGTGCATGGAGTGAGAGGGATGGGACATTATGGATGTCATCTTGGCCAGCATTCTTCTGTCAGCCACCTATTCAATGCTGTCTAGTGGGAAGAGACTTGAAGCTTGTGCGGACTTTGTCGGGGGGAGGCAGTGTCAAGATTGTTGCATTTTATGACTCGGGGGAAGACGATTGCTTTATGGACTTGAACTGCGTGTGCTTACATAAAATAGCTAAAATTAAACTTTGCTCCACTAAGAAGGTCCAGTCTTTTGACGGCCATTTACTGGCGAGGGTGACGCACCAAACTGAAAGTTCTTAAGTGGAGCTATAATTGCATCAGTGTGTCCGCACTATTCTTGCTGTAGAAGTATATCTGAATTGCAATGATATGCGTACGAGATGGAAGAATGCAGAGGGCAATAGGCCGGCAGTAAATAGTGTGCATGTGTGCATAAGGCTGAAATAAAGCGCTGTGCAGGATTTAGACATCATCCAATTGGACGCTTAGCTTAGCTTCTTGTTATACCAATTGGTTGGTTTAAAAAATACTTACAAGGGTAGCCTTTGCACAGGACCTCAATAGGAGTGGACATTTTCTTTTCGCTGATGCGTTCATACTTCTGCCTCTTGGTGGCGGCCTTGAGCCCCTGCCAGGGCAGAGATCCCAGGTTGAAGTACATGAGGACGTAGCCCAGCGACTCCAGATCATCTCGCCTCGACTGCTCTGTAGAGGACACAGAAAAAGAAGGGAAATAAAATAAAAAGCAGATTATAGGTGTACATGCTCAATGGAATGAAATATAGCTTTCACCACTGTGTGTGTGTGTGTGTGTGTGTGTGTGTGTGTGTGTGTGTGTGTGTGTGTGTGTGTGTGTGTGAGTGCTGTTTCACCAATGCCCATGTGGGTGTTGATGGAGGCGTAGCGTGCGGTGCCGGTGAGGTTTTTATTCTCTCGATAGGGAATGTGCTGGTGCGTTCGGGCGTCCCGGTATTTCTTAGCCAGACCAAAGTCTATGATGTAGACCAGGTTGCCCTTCTTTCCGAGCCCCATCAGAAAGTTGTCAGGCTTCACGTCTCGGTGGATGAAGTTCTTCAGGTGAATGTATTCAATCCTGCTGATCTGGAGCAGACAGGTTTGTGCAATCAGTCGCGTGCGCTCTGACAAGAACAAGGAGGTAAATGAATGGATTGCTTTACTTGGTGCAACATATTTTGTCAGTGGAACGCAACAAATTCAACAAGCTTAAAATTGTGGACCATGACATAAGACATATGACCTTTAAGGTATGACTGATCTTATTTTAATAGTTTTTTTTTTTACCTTGTTAATAGTCAACTAAGACCTCAGTAGGGTAATGGAATGCAGTGGAATGCAGGAGCGCTTAAAGGGGAACTGCACTTTTTTTTTTTCATTTTGCCTATCGTTCACAATCAATCAATCAATCAATCAATCAACAAGGTATTTATATAGCCCTTAATCACAAGTGCCTCAAAGAGCTTCACAAACCACAACGACATCCTCTGATCTGAACCCACATTCGGGCAAGAAAAAACTCAACCCAATGGAAACAATGAGAAACCTTGGGAGGGACTGCAGACGTTAGTGACTAGGTGCGACGGATGCCGAATGGGTACGGGTCATAATGTGAGAGTCCAGTCCACAGGTAGGCCAGCTGGGGGATCCTTTTGCACGTAGACAAGTCGGCAGCGCAGAGACGTCACCAACTGATGCATAGAGGAGTGGTCCACCCCGGGTCATTTTGAGAGACAAGAACACACGTCATTTTTAGGATTTTAAAAAATGCTTGCAAAATGTGGCTAATAGGAGTCACCCTCAAAACCCTCCATCAACGTTTTATATACACACTGCAAGTCTATATATAATGTAGTAACAGACACATTCATAACAATATGTAATATGTACAATAATTACCGTATTTTCTTAATTTTAAGCAATACCGGAACTTCTTTCCTCAGCGCATTAATTTCCATTTCAATAGCAAACACTTCCGACTTCCGGCAAAAAAAAAATGTCCTACTTCAGGAAACAAACGCGAGTGTGTTGTAATCATGGCAGACTTGACAAGATGACTATACTTTGACAAATGAGGATTCACAACCCTATCTTTTTGAATCTGAATATGCGAAGGATGAACTGCTGCTTATAAAAGCGAGCACAAAGGAAGGGTGAAACGTTGGAGCAGACAGAAACCGAGAGGGTGAGGCCGGCGTGACTTGCAGGTATAACTGTGGAACTTAGAGCCACACTATGCCAACATAAATGTTGTGCTTACCCAAAATTAACTGGAAAAAACTTCCCAGGCCAGCTTGACCAAACAACTGTCCATCGAGTGAATCGTTTAAATACATTTAACACATGCTTGTCATCACAGCTACATACACTGTCGAGCTAGCTCTGTACAAACAAAACATGAAATGTGGGAGAATACTTTACAGATACTATAATATAATTGTTCATGTTTGACACAGAAGCTGGCTTTCGGTTAATGCCATAGCATGCCGTTGCAAGGCGATGTGTTACTATGCTAGAAAAACAGTTCCTCAGTGTTCGCTCTTACAATAACAATGTCGCTATAGCTTAGTTATTATACAGGTTACGGAATGTAAGTTCATTATTGTTGGCAGTTTTTGGAAACATTTTTAAAGAGATTTAGAGGCAGAATTGACTGCTCCCATTAGCTGCATTGCTAACCACCAAGAAAAAGCAATTTTTTACAATTTCGAATGCAAAAAACAACAACATTTTGTCTTCTCGTCCTTCATAATGATTGTTATTGATAGGTACAATTCCAGAAAAAGTGATGTTCCCTTTTAAATGTATTGCAGTCCCTTCAGGAATTTGTGATTGCACCAATTCACGCAAATTCAACCAATCCTTGTGATTTATAGAGGCTTTGTAACTTTGTCCAATGCCCGCAACTTCTCCGCATATTTAAGCCAACTGGCATCATTTTTGCCCATTCACATTAGTCTCTGAGTGGCGCTCAATTGCGCACATCAACTGTCCAATCAAAACCATTCTTTGTTTTCTTGAGTAGACAAAGCAGGAGCATCAAAGTGTAACAATATATTAACTCATTATTGCTCAAACGGCGCAGTTGTTCTCTTCCCGCGTAGCTTAGACATATTTCATGTCTACAGCGCTCAGCCTTCTGGTTAATGTACAAAACCCAAAACCAGTGAAGTTGGCACGTTGAGTAAATCGTAAATAAAAACAGAATACAATGATTTGCAAATCCTTTTCAACCTACATTCAATTGAATAGACTGCAAAGACAAGATACTTAACGTTCGAACTGGAAAACGGTTATTTTTTGCAAATATTACCTCAATTGGAATTTGATGCCTGCAACATGTTTCAAAAAAGCTGGCACAAGTGGCAAAAAAGACTGAGAAAGTTGAGGAATGCTCATTAAACACTTACCGTATTTAGAACATCCCACAGGTGAATAGGCTAATTGGGAACAGCTGGGTGCCATGATTGGGTATAAAATCAGCTTCCATGAAATGCTCAGTCATTCACAAACAAGGATGGAGCGAGGGTCACCACTTTGTGAACAAATGCGTGAGCAAATTGTTTAAGAACAACATTTCTCAACCAGCTTTTGCAAGGAATTTAGGGATTTCACCATCTGGAATCTGGAGAAATTGCTGCACGTAAGCAGCAAGGCTGAAAACCAACAATGAATGCCCGTGATGTTCGATCCCTCAGGTGGTACTGCATCAAAAACCGAGATCAAGGATATCACCACATGGGCCCAGGAACACTTCAGAATACCCCTGTCAGTAACTACAGTTGGTCGCTACATCTGTAAGTGCAAGTTAAAACTCTACTATGAAAAGCGAAAGCCATTTATCAACAACACCTAGAAACGCCGCTGGCTTCGCAGGGCCCGAGCTCATCTAAGATGGACTGATGCAAAGCAGAATAGTGTTCTGCGGTCTGAAGAGTCCACATTTCAAATTGTTTTTGGAAACTGTGGACAACTTGCCCTCCGGACCAAAGAGGAAAAGAACCATCCGGATTGTTATAGGCACAAAGTTCAAAAGCCAGCATCTGTGATGGTATGGGGGTGTATTAGTGCCCAAGGCATGGGTAACTTACACATCTGTGAAGGAGCCATTAATGCTGAAAGGTACATACAGGTTTTGGAGCAACATATGTTGCCATCCAAGCAACGTTATCATGGATGCCCCTGCTTATTTCAGCAAGACAATGCCAAGCCACGTGTTACAACAGCATGGCTTCGTAGTAAAAGAGTGCGGGTACTAGACTGGCCTGCCTGTAATAAAATAGTGCAATAAGTGCCTGTCCCATGTAAAAGCAACATTCACTTGCAGAAAATAAAGAAGTCATTGTTCAAAAGATAAATAAATCATAATAAAAATAACTAAAAGTTACCGCACCGTTTGTCATTCTTGTTTGGTGTGGGTTCACAGTGTGGCGCATATTTGTAACAGTGTTAAAGTGGTTTATACGGCCACCCTCAGTGTGACCTGTATGGCTGTTGATCAAGTATGCCACTCATGTGTGTGTGTAAAGCCGCATATATTATGTGACTGGGTCGGCACGCTGTTTGAATGGAGGAAAAGCGAACGTGACGACAGGTCACTAAAGACAGTGTCTTTAAGACGACAGGACGCTAAAGACAGTGTCCGGGTGGAAATCGGGAGAAATTCGTGAGAATGGTTGCCCCGGAAGATTTTTGGGAGGGGCAGTGAAATTCGGGAGTCTCCCAGGAAAATCGGGAGGGTTGGCAAGTATGATATGGGGTGAGTGATGTGAGTAAGTGAGTGGGCAAGTTAGGAGAGGTAGCACTGGCATGTGCAGGAATGTCAATAGCATGGTGGATGTCTGGTTGTGCCCTGTGGAAATTATACATAAAGTGACCAAGTTGTAACTAATCGACGGCCTCGTCATTCCGACTAAAGAGCGGAGCTTTACGGAACCATTGTGAAGTGAAATGTCTGCCCTGCTCTCCTCGACCACGGTCTGGGAGCTGACAAGCAGGAAAGGTGTAAAACAGTACTTGCAACATGGTGCCTCCCTGTTTAAAGCTCTACCTTTATTGTTAGTTTTGAAGCCCAAATACCTCCATATTGCGCTTCACGCACCCTCTTTATTAACCAGTAGAATTGTAGTTTTTTGCCATTTTCCCTCTCCAAGATGTAATTATTTGTATGCACTTTGTGTGTGCGTTTTGACACACAACATCATGCGCCTCGGCTCTGTAGTCACCGCCGCAAAGCGGCACTCAGATGAAAGAGCGGTACCGGTACTTTTCAAAGGTGGTATAGTATCGATTTCAATTGATTGGTACCGCGATACTTTATTAGCACAGGTATATAACGAACAACCCTAGTACTGACCCAGCTAGAACTTCAAGGTGTCGTCATCCTAATTTTAACCAAATCTTATCAAGATTTTAATTTGTGGAACAGAGTTATAAATGTTAAAAGTTGTGTGCCGAAAAATCGAATTATAGTTTGGCACAATGCTACGCCCACATGCTATGATGTAGGCAAAATTCCTTCCTCGGTCGGTGTCATCCCAAATAGCCCATCACTAATTTCTACAAATTAGTTGATATCAAGTGTCATGTTGCAGACAAACAAACCCACATACAGACAAAAGCATTTTTTTTCTAGCAACCAGACACCACTTCTTGGTTTGTGCTTTCTACTGACAAAGCTAATAAATTATTTTATTTGGCGTATTTTAATACATCATAATTCTCCCACAGTCATTAAGTGTGTTCGGTAAAAGCAGGTAAATCATTGGGATCGAGACAAAATACAAACAGGGGGCATTATTTGAAGGTTAGAAAGTAGGTCACAGAGTAAACAAGTCAAATAAATCATGTGTAAAACAACACACAAGGAGTTTGACTGCAGCAATAAATATTTTTTTCTTGAAGAAAACTTAATTGTTATGGATTTAGGAAAAGTGGATGAGCCCGGTTTGAATAGAAGAATTATGCTTTAGAGGTTTATATGAGGATTATTCCCAAGTCATTTCAGTCTGAATGATCCAGTTAGTTCCAGGCTAAAAATAGCGTCTCCCCTTTTTTTTTGGTAAAATTTAGTCTGAGCTTGGGGTTGACTGAGGGACATCCCATCACAGAGGACTTTAAACTTTTCATGTTGAAAGAGAAATAAATGTGAGTGTGTATCATTTTGAGGAAGATTCAATGATAATAAATGATAATGATAAATGATAAATGGGTTGTACTTGTATAGCGCTTTTCTACCTTCAAGGTACTCAAAGCGCTTTGACACTACTTCCACATTTACCCATTCACACACACATTCACACACTGATGGAGGGAGCTGCCATGCAAGGCGCAAGATCGGGGAACATTAAAGTGGACCATAAAAGTGTAACAGAACGGCATCTTCAAGGTATTAAGGCCACTTCATTTTTGGCACAGGAAGGGGATAAATTACAGAGAATAAAACTGCTTATCATTTGTGTTTAGTCATCCTTGAAATGAAACATGAAAATGATACTGAAATTTTCTGGCAGGTGAGAATCTTCTTAAATAAAAATATACAGTTGTGGTCAAAAGTTTACATACACTTGTAAAGAACATAATGTCATGGCTGTCTTGAGATTCCAATCATTTCTACAACTCTTATTTTTTGTCAAGAGGAGTGGTCAAAAATTCAACCAGAAGCTTGCCAGAAGCTTGTGCATGGCTACCAAAAGCGCCTTATTGCAGTGAAACTTGCCAAGGGACACGTAACCAAATATTTACATTGCTGTATGTATACTTTTGACCCAGCAGATTTGGTCACATTTCCAGTAGACCCATAATAAATTCATAAAAGAACCAAACTTCATGAATGTTTTTCGTGACCAACAAGTATGTGCTCCAATCACTCCATCCCAAAAAAATAAGAGTTGTAGAAATTATTGGAAACTCAAGACAGCCATGACATTATGTTCTTTACAAGTGTATGTAAACTTTTGACCACGACTGTAGATATAGTCCAAAATGTAATTCACTTTTATTCACACTTCCTGTGCCTCACTTGAAATGAGTGGGACATTGGTACAGAGCTTTTGGCTCGGTACAGCTATGTTCTGTACGATATGACTGCAATGAGTATTACAACAGCACACCCTTGCCTAAATTAGGCACCCATTATGAAAAAAATTCTAACTTTAATATTTATATAAAATGATTTAAGACTTTTTTAATAAAACTTTAATTTTATTTATAGTATGTTTTGCACTAAAACTAATTTGTGGAAAATAACTGTGCAAAAAAACTAATTTAATCATGAACTTCCATGACCGGAATTCAATCCCAATATACTCGTTTACCAGCCGAGCACTCAGGCTGCGGGCCAGTGGGGCCAATGCTAATATTTGGATAAATGTGCCATTATATTCTTATCAGTGGCGGAGCAAGGATGTGCTAGGAATATGTTTATACACTGAACTAAAATGTAACAAACACTTTTGTTTTTGCTATTTTTCATGAGTTGAACTCAAAGATGTACAACTTTTACTATTTCCACAAAAGACCTATTCCTCTCAATTATTGTTAGCAAATCTGTCTAAATCTGTTTTAGTGAGCATTTCTTCTTTGCAAAGATAATCCATCCCACCTCACAGGTGTGGCATATCAAGATGCTGATTAAACAGCATGATTATTGCACATTGTGCTGTAGGGTGCCCACGATAAAAGGCCACTCTAAAATGTGCAGTTTTATCACACAACACAATGCCAGATGTTGTGAGTTTTGAGGGAGCGTGTAGTTTGCATGCTGACTGCAAGAATGTCCACCAGAGCTATTGGCCGTGAATTGAATGTTAATTTTTCTACAATAAGCCGTCTCCAAAGGCGTTTCAGAGCATTTGGCAGTACATCCAACCGGCCTCAAAATCGCAGACCACATTTAACCACACCAGCCTGCAGGACCTCCAAATCCAGCAGGTGCACCTCCATGATTGTCTGAGACCAGCCACCCGGACAGCTGCTACAACAATTGGTTTGCATAACCAAAGAATTGAGAAACCGTCTCAGGGAAGCTCATCTGCATGCTCGTTGTCCTCATCGGGGTCTTGACCTGACTGCAGTTCCTTGTCGTAACCGACTTGAGTGGGCAAATGTTCACATTTGACGGCGTCTGGCAACTTGGATAGATGTTCCCTTCACTGATGAATCCCAGTTTAACACAGTTTAGGACAGATGGCAGACAGCATGTGTGGCATTGTGTGGAAGAGCGGTTTGATGATGTAAACGTGAATCAAGTGGCCCATGGTGGGAGTGGGGTTATGGTTTGGGCGGGTGTATGTTATGGACAACGAACACAAGTGCATTTTATTGATGGCATTTTGAATGCACAGAGATACTGTGACAAAATCCTGAGGCCCATTGATGTGCCACTCACCCGAGACCATCACCTCATGTTGCAGCATGACAATGCACGGCCCCATGTTGCAGGGATCTGTACACAATTCCTGGAAGCTGAAAACAACCCAAGTTCTTGCATGGCCAGCATACTCACCGGACATGTCACCCACTGAGCATGTTTTGGATGCTGTGGATCAGCGTATATGACAGCGTGTTCCAGTTCCAACATTCCAAAGGCCACAATCAACAACCTGATCAACTCTATGCGAAGAAGATGTGTTGCACTGTGTGGATCAAAAGGTGGTCACACCAGATACTGACTGCTTTTCTAACCCCCCCAGACCCCAATCAAGCAAAACTGCACATTTAAGAATGGCCTTTTATTGTGGGCAGTCGAAGGCACACCTGTGCAATAATCATGCTGTTTAATCAGCATCTTGATATGCCACACTTGTGAGGTTGGATGGATTGAGACCCGGCTGCAGAAAAACATTTCAGGGGGAGCATTACATTTTTTCAGCAGGGCACCTGCCAAAAAGTGATTCCCGCCATGGCTGATGCTGCACTGCTGGTACATTGTCAACAACTGATTACTACATGTAAGACAAACACTTATATTTGTGGTTATTGTAACGATATGTGTTTAAAATGATTTAAGCCTTTATCATATCCAAAAAATTAAAGAGTTGACCATTTCTATGGTATTAATGAGATTGTAAAAGACTGTTATTGATTTGGTTGATGTGCTAAAACTGTTTGCTTGTTTTAAAGCTACATACAATATTAACTGTTCTTTGTTCATGCACCTAATAAATAATAAGAAAGTGTTTGAATGTATTCATTAAATCAATGTATCTTTGCCTGCCATAAAGAGTTTTACAGTATTTTTACATTGACACATCTCATCTGTGCATAAATTACTAGACTACCCTTAGGAGACGCAAAGATGAGATGTGTCAATATCAAAATATGACTTTGAATCACTTTGGCAAACATACGTTATCGTTTGGTGGAGATTTCAGCTTTTTAAAGGGTACTTCAACACGTAAACAGTACAGTATGTACTTTATTATCATGTATGTAACTCTCTCGGGGTAAACTAATAACTTATGCACAGACGAGATGTGTCAATATCAAAGTATTACATTGAAACACTTTTTGGCAGGCAAGAATACATTGATTTAATGAATACATCCAAACACTTTTATTATTTATTATGTGCATGAACAAAAACACGTTAATACAAACCCTGTTTCCATATGAGTTGGGAAATTGTGTTAGATGTAAATATAAACGGAATACAATGATTTGCAAATCCTTTTCAACCCATATTCAATTGAATGCACTACAAAGACAAGATATTTGATGTTCAAACTCATAAACTTTTTTCTTTTTTTTGCAAACAATAATGAACTTAGAATTTCATGACTGCAACACGAGCCAAAGTAGTTGGGAAAGGGCATGTTCACCACTGTGTTACATCACCTTTTCTTTTAACAACACTCAAACGATTGGGAACTGAGGAAACTAATTGTTGAAGCTTTGAAAGTGGAATTCTTTCCCATTCTTGTTTTATGTAGAGCTTCAGTCGTTCAACAGTCCGGGGTCTCCGCTGTCGTATTTTACGCTTCATAATGCGCCACACATTTTCGATGGGAGACAGGTCTTGACTGCAGGCGAGCCAGGAAAGTACCCGCACTCTTTTTTTACAAAGCCACGCTGTTGTAACACGTGCTGAATGTGGCTTGGCATTGTCTTGCTGAAATAAGCAGGGGCGTCCATGAAAAAGACGGCGCTTAGATGGCAGCACATGTTGTTCCAAAATCTGTATGTACCTTTCAGCATTAATGGTGCCTTCACAGATGTGTAAGTTACCCATGCCTTGGGCACTAATGCACCCCCATACCATCACAGATGCTGGCTTTTCAACTTTGCGTTGATAACAGTCCGGATGGTTCGCTTCCCCTTTGGTCCGGATGACACGATGTCGAATATTTCCAAAAACAATTTGAAATGTGGACTCGTCAGACCACAGAACACTTTTCCACTTTGCATGAGTCCATCTTAGATGATCTCGGGCCCAGAGAAGCCAGCGGCGTTTCTGGATTATGTTGATAAATGGCTTTCGCTTTGCATAGTAGAGCTTTAACTTGCACTTACAGATGTAGCAACAAACTGTATTTAGTGACAGTGGTTTTCTGAAGTGTTCCTGAGCCCATGTGGTGATATCCTTTAGAGATTGATGTCGGTTTTTGATACAGTGCCGTCTGAGGGATTGAAGGTCACGGTCATTCAATGTTGGTTTACGGCCATGCCGCTTACGTGGAGTGATTTCTTCAGATTCTCTGAACCTTTTGATGATATTATGGACCGTAGATGTTGAAATCCCTAAATTTCTTGCAATTGCACTTTGAGAAACGTTGTTCTTAAACTGTTTTGACTATTTGCTCACGCAGTTGTGGACAAAGGGGTGTACCTCGCCCCATCCATTCTTGTGAAAGACTGAGCATTTTTTGGGAAGCTGTTTTTATACCCAATCATGGCACCCACCTGTTCCCAATTGGCCTGCACACTTGTGGGATGTTCCAAATAAGTGTTTGATGAGCATTCCTCAACTTTATCAGTATTTATTGCCACCCTTCCCAACATCTTTGTCACGTGTTGCTGGCATCAAATTCTAAAGTTAATGATTATTTGCAACAAAAAAAAAAGTTTATCAGTTTGAACCTCAAATATGTTGTCTTTGTAGCATATTCAATTGAATATGGGTTGAAAATGATTTGCAAATCATTGTATTCCGTTTATATTTCCATCTAACACAATTTCCCAACTCATATGGAAACAGGGTTTGTCTTATCTGTTATTTCAAAACACTCGTAAATTGAGTGCGCATATGGAGTTCAGGATGTTTTGGTTCACACAGGAGAAACTTTCTGGTTCAATATACCTGTATTGTTACGACTTTATGGTCAATACTCTGGTCTTACCATCTGGTCGGCCAGCAGTAGGACGGTTTTCAGGCTAAACTTGCGGGAGCAAAAGTTGAACAGGTCCTCCAAACTGGGGCCTAGCAGTTCCATGACCATGACATTGTAGTCCCCCTCTGCGCCGCACCACTTGATGCATGGGATACCCACTGTTGGGAGGGAAGAAAATTAGGCTCAATACTGGTACAAAGGACTAAACAACACTAGAAATCAGTTTATTTGTCAAATATGAAAGGTTATACATTACAGTGGTACAGTACCTCAACTTAAGAGTGTTTTGAGATAAAAGCTGCCTCTCGGCTAATTAATATGCTTTGGAGAGATCCGCCCAAAACATCTAATCTTACTCGCTAGCATTAGCTTATAAATAGAGATGTACATAACTTTGTTTTCCAACCATGAGTAGGAAGAAAGTGAGCGAAGAAGTGGATGATATTCATTGAATTAAAGAAAGAAATCATCAAAAACATGACTGAGCGTGTTCGCTAACTTGGTGACGCAGCTGGAGCGAATCACTGCTAGTCTGCACCATACTGAACACAAGGAGTCTAACCCCGGCCAAGAATGTTAAAATAATATCTAAACGGCGGACAATTAGCCATGAAAATATGGAAAAGCTGCTGATTGTGTGTTTGACGGAGAAGCCGCTTGAACGAGATACCGTAGAAGTCCACTCTCCAAGGTAAATACTGTATATAATTATTACATTACTTCATACTGTCTTCTATGGTATTGTTTTTATACTATATTTTTATATAAAGGTTGTTTTTCTTTTTTAAAAGGCATGTCACAGGTTAAAATTGTGCTGTTTTTTGGGGGGGGAGGGGGGGGGAGACAAGCATCACTGAAATTGATTTCAATTCATATGACCCCGAAAGGGACTAGTGGTAGAAAATGGATGGATGGATGGATGTGTACGGGTATGACAAATAAGGGAGACGTTGATTTGAGATTCTATGTTTGTTTTGAGTTAAGAGCTCCATCACAGAACCAACTAAGCTTGTGAGTTAAGGTACTACTTTATTTTGTATTTGTTTGAAAGAAAGACGCATTTGATTCAAAATAAAATATATATGACTTAATCGGTGATGAAGAAAGCCAAATCAGATGTTTACTGCAATAAATCAAATCCTTCTCCAGTAGTTTTGAGGCTGTCACTTGGCAACTCCTCCTACACACTCCTTTATTGTCTTGTTCATATGTTTTGGGTCATTGTCGCGCTGGAAGACTCCTTCCATGACCCATCTTCAGGGTTCTGACTGAGACCAGGAGGTTATCGAACATCCCCAAAGCAGTATGTTTCCACCTCCGTGTTTGACATAAGAGGGATGGTGCTCTTAGTATCGACAGAGTTGATGCCAAAGAGTTCAATTTCGGCCTCATCTGACCACATTGCATTCTATCAAGCCTTGTCTTAATCATTCAGAAGGGACAGTTAAGAATATCCCCTAATGATTTTAAGATGGAGACAGTTAAATTCCATACAATACTGTTTATTCCCATGGTAAATTTGATGGTCAGATGCTCACCTCCTCCCAGCAACATCTTGTAGAATTTACTCTCAATGTGGAGCTGCGGATGTTTGGTCTTGACACATTCCAACTTGATGGCAACTTCCTCTCCTGTGACAAGGTTGGAACCTAACGAGGAAGATGAACGTGACAAAATCACACACGGCAGCGTACAAGGCGTAAAGTTGCCAAAATTCTCACTCACCGAGGTAAATATCTCCGAAGGATCCGCTCCCTATCTTCCTCCCGAGGCGGTACTTGTTTCCCACTCTTAACTCCATGACTATTGATGGCTCCAACACACTGAGGGAAAACACACACACACACATTGTCATTCATCAATCACAGCTTTAAAAGTCAAACATGACAGTGAAAAAGGAAACTTGAGGAAGTTGATCCGTCCATTGTCATATAGGACAATTAATACAATCACACTGAGGCTACGTGTGCCATAAACGCAGCAGGATTTTTCAAAAAATAACAAATGCAAAAAAAAAAACATGCTGCAAATGTCCAAAACACACAAACCCCAAAAACAACTGCACGAGAGAAATCCTGCAAGTTCACGGAACAAAACAGTACCAGTGTCCGCGCTCTGCTGTTTTTGAGCACCTTCCGCAAAAAAAGCTTGTCAAAGATAATCTCTATGACAGCACTCTAGTGGTTTTTAGAATAGGCTGCAATAATGTGAGTTTCTCACAAGTTTTTTTAACTTAAGGTGAATAGCCCAAATGATGAAAAAGACAGCACCTGAAATGGAACCCTGATGAACACCACTAGTAGAACAGAGAAGTTGAACAAATGACTACTGCATCTGAAGTAAACAAGCTACACCATAAATATCATTACAACTGACAAAAAGGAGAGGACTAAAGCGTGTAACTGGAGGAACGCCTCGGTTATATAAATCACAAGTTTGAATTCTTGCCAACCTTGAGACCTCAGAATTAGGGAGATATTCAAAAGGGCCTAAAGGCTTGAATTTCAGTGTTCATTTATTTGACAAAGTAACAGTCCACAGTAACAAAGTAAAGTAACAAATTAAATAGTTGTCCACAGTACATACTTGCCAACCCTCCCGATTTTCCCGGGAGACTCACGAATTTCAGTGCCCCTTCCGAAAATCAACCATTCTCCCGAATTTCTCCCGATTTCCACCCGGACAACAATATTGGGGGCGTGCCTTAAAGGCACTGCGTTTAGCGTCCTCTCTCACCTGAAAAGGAGACTATTATATATGTCTCCGTTATCCATAGGTTTATCTATAACCCACAAAGTAGGCAGGCACGGAGCTATTTCTCAGCGTGTGTTTATTCCAGCCAGCACGTTAATACACTGACACACAACATCCGGATTCCCATCATGCATTGCTTCAAAACTACGACAAGTAGTAATGTCCAAAAACATAACAGAGACGAAGCAGAAGTTCATCCAGGACAGCTCGAAGGGGAAGGGGTATGCTGCAAATTTTGTAGATCAGACTTCTCCATTGAACACGTTGGCCGAACGGATATACTCATTCATGAACGGATTATTTATGTATAATATATATATATATATATATATAAATAAATACTTGAAAATATATTACGCCACCCCCTATCTCCCGAATTCGGAGGTCTCAAGGTTGGCAAGTATGCCACAGTACCCGTGCAAATTATGAATGGTGGTGATAGTTTAATAAATAAAATAAATAACAAGAAAATTAAACAAGAACAAAAAAGGCACACATTGCATAGATTAGCCATCAATCTATGCAATGCATCCTAGAAAGCAAAGTAATCAACTAGAGGAAATTAAAACATAGCCTATACAACAACATATATGGTACATGCATAGACAGAGAAGAGTATTTCCTCTTCTCACTCGCCATGTGTGAGACATGATGTCTCCTCTTCTGCTTCTTCTTCTGTTCTGATTTCCCCGGTTAATTTCGAGGCGTTATCGTTATTATTGTCCGACTGGAAACGGCGCCCGGTGAAGGGCGGTGTAGCAATATTGTTGTCTGGTTGGAAATGAAGAGAAATTTGTGAGAATGGTGGCGCCGAGAGATTTTGGGGCGGGGCACTGAAATTCGGGACTCTTCCGGGAAAATCTGGAGGGTTGGCAAGTAGTTAATTAGTTGTAGTTAATTTTGTGGCAAGTTTGGTCCGTTTTACAAAATAATAAAGCCACAAATCATATGTGATATTAACTTTGCTGAACGTCTTTTATTTTACCCACTGGCAGAAATGTAGATCGGCGCCTATGCTTTGGCGTACCACTAAATGGAACCCGCATACCATACAGTTTGAGAATCACAGCTCTGCACAACAGGAGCACTCTAGTGTTTTGGGGAATTTGCTGCAAAAAACGTTTGTCTCCCAAAATTATGAACTGAACCGGGGGGGCCAAATCCGGCCAGGGAATGACGCCACACCAGGCCCCCTGGGGCCGCCGGTTGAATACCCCTGCTCTATGATGTTATGCGTTTATGTGATGAATTTTCTATATTTTTCGTACGGCCCCCAGCCCCCATGAGGAATAGAGCATCCCCTTCTCCCCTCACTCATGCAGGTGAGAGCAAGCGTGACGTCATGTGACTTTTAAGCAGTTTGACATTTAAGGCAAAGTTCTTTTTTTTAAGGGGGGGCAATTCGTAGCTGCACTGGACAAACACACACACACACACACACACACACACACACACACACACACACACACACACACACACACACACACACACACACACACACATCTGCACATTACCTCAGCCCTGTTACACAACAAGATGTTGCAGAAGGCCTGCTGCAACAACAAAATGGGATATTTATGATGATAAATCTAAAATATTCCCTTTATCTGCTATTTAGGATACGAACACACGACCACCACCACGACTACCCCTCGCACACACACACACACACACACGCACACGCACACACATATAAACCTCGAGTAGTGAATCATCTCACCGGTCGTCTGGCCAGATGCTTCGGTCTCACTCAGGGCCCTGGATAGCGACGCATCGACGCTGCTCATCGCCTCACAACACCCGGGCTTTACATCCGGGCCGAGCCGTGCCAGATTCGTCCTGTGACGATGTCTCTTCTTCTTCTTCCTCCTCCTCACACACCCCCTCCCACTTTACACCGTCCACTCTGTCAATGATGTCATCCGTTTCGGCATGAATGAAGCGTTCAAACTCGTCTTCGCACACAAAATAAAGCCTTTCGTTCGTCGAAGAAAAACCGACAACACGACGTTATACCACCGTGTTGGCGCGTGGGGTTTTCATCTTTTGTTTGTCCTCAGAAGAAGGGCAGGTCACGCTGAATCGGCGAAATAGGTCAAACTGCACCCTCTAGCGGTTGATAGGCAAGTTGCAGGAGTTGTGCGGACGTGCACGCGACCACACTTAAGTTACTACGGTGGCCGAGAGGTATTTTTTTTTTAAACTTGCGGCCCCAGGGCTTGTTTTAATTGGCCAAATAAATTTAAACATAACAAAAAAAGAGCTTAAAAAGTGCATAACGTAACAATAAAAAGCAGAAATGTTAGCACTAATTAATTGCTTTGCCACTCATAGTAGAAAATGCTGTTTTTTCTTTGTATATATATATATATATATATATATGTATGTGTGGGGAAAAAAATCACGAGACTATTTCATCTCTACAGGCCTGTTTCATGAGGGGGGGTACCCTCAATCATCAGGAGATTTTATATATATATATATATATATATATATAGAAGAAACCTGATTGCCCTCTCAACGGGGGGTGCTTACAAACATCAGTTGTCTACCAATCTAAGGTAATACGCAAGGACATTAACACATCCGACACATATGTAGGATTAACCGAGGGAGAATTCAAAACCAGATGGAACAATCACAAGGCTTCTTTCAGGAACAAAAACCTGCGAAATACCACAGAACTCAGCAAACACATTTGGGACCTCAAAGACAATAATGTTGAATATTCAATAACATGGCAAATTCTTGCATCCAGCACACCTTACAATAGTGGTAATAAAAGATGCAACCTATGCTTGAAAGAGAAACTGTTTATTATTTACCGTCCAGACCTGTCATCCCTCAACAAGCGCAGCGAAATTGTAACAGCATGCCGCCATAGACGGAAACACCTCCTAGGTAACACATGAGCCAATCACCACGCCCCTAGGCCAGCCTGTACCCACCCACTCTGTGCCCTATATAAACCATGGTATGCGAATGCTCCCATTAAAATCTCCTGACGATTGAGGGTACCCCCTTCATGAAACAGGCCTGTAGAGATGAAATAGTCTTGTGATTTTTTCCCACACATACATATATATATATATATATATATATATAACTTTGTATATCTACATAGGTTGGTTTACATAACTCAAGATGGCCCCTGAATCGTTTAAATTGTTCCAGTATATTTAGAATTTTAATTATGCGTTACACAATTTTTTTAAATAATTATTTGATAACTTTATTTTTGTGTAATTATAGTTTCTGATGTCATCTGTATATGTTAACAACTGAATGTGTAAAGCAGGGGTCCCCAAATCACGGTCCGCCCACGGGAAGTCCCAAGTAAAAAAAATATATATATATTTTTAAATCTTTTATTTTCTAATCAATTTTTTTTTTACCAATTGTTACTCTCGGTGTCTCCGAGCCGCTCAGGCAAATCATATTGTCTAAAAATGCATTTTCCCATCGATAACGTGACATAATTGCGCTCGAAATATATATATATATATATATACACACACACACACACACACACACACACACACACACACACACACACACACACACACACACACACACACACACACACACACACAAATAGTCGAGGTTTCTGTGGTTTATCCGTTATACAAATGCCCAGTACAGGTAGAGCGGAATATATGTTAGGTCAGGAAAAAACACAGAGGCTATTTCATCCGTAGCCTGTTTCCTGGCCAAATTTTTTAACCCAATGCTCCGAGTCAAAAAGTTTGGGAACCCCTGGTGTAAACACAGGCAGTGGACAACCTTAGACATGAAGAAGTGCTCCTTTTAGGGCATGTTGAATTGTGCTAGTATAACCATGCTATACAACATGTTCGTAGTAAATAAAAGCATTACATTTAGCAACTATATTTGGAAGTAACAAAATGGTTCATACTGTATTTTTGTATTGAATGTAACGTGTAGTACCAGTTGGTAAAATATGCCATACAGCTGATTAACAAAATTAACATCTGTACTAGGGATGTCCCGATCCGATATTTGGATCGGATCGGCCGCCGATATTTGCCAAAAAATGCGTATCGGCAAGGCATGGGAAAATGACGATCCAGATCCAGTTAAAAAAAAAACTCTGCTCCGTGTTTTCCAACGCACCTATTTAAATAATATATTCCACTTTTCTGCTGCTTCCGTTCCGCATTTTCCAGCACACATTTAACACATCCACAGGTCTGTGGATTCTCACGCAGTTGCTGTTAGCTGCTGGCATTACACGACAGGCTCTTCTCACTCTTTCCTGTCTCTCCCTCTCACAGACAGCAAGCGCACCTTCTTACACACGTCACATACTGTCGCGTCATACGTCACATAGTATACGTCCTCTCCCAGCAGAGAGGTAGCAGCATGGCTAACGTTAGCTGTGATGCTAGCGCAGCCGTGTGACCAACGCTCCCTCTAAGTTGCGCACTGCTCAAACGTCCTCTGCGCATAGCAATTATATGCCACGCACAAAATCAAGTAAAAAAATAAGCGCATAACAATTTTCGACACACGGACACGACAGAGAAAAGAGTTTGGGACGGCGTGGCGCAGTGGAAGAATGGCCGTGCGCGACCCGAGGGTCCCTGGTTCAATCCCCACCTAGTACCAACCTCGTCATGTCCGTTGTGTCCTGAGCAAGACACTTCACCCTTGCTCCTGATGGGTGCTGGTTAGCGCCTTGCATGGCAGCTCCCTCCATCAGTGTGTGAATGTGTGTGTGAATGGGTAAATGTGGAAGTAGTGTCAAAGCGCTTTGAGTACCTTGAAGGTAGAAAAGCGCTATACAAGTACAACCCATTTATTTATTTTTGTCATCATTGTTCAAATGTTGTAACGTCTGTCGAGACGCTTATCTCCATTCGGTGCCACACGTCCACACCATCAAAATGCCGAGGCAAACATTTCCACATCAACACCGTATGAAAAAATTAGTGATTTTTTTAGTTGTGATTTCCTTCTCTGCATGAAAGTTTAAAAGTAGCATATATGAAGAAGAATGTTTTAATGTATACATGCAAGCCTTGAAAGAAAATTTTGAAAATCAAGACTACATTTCCTGCAAATGGGTGCATTTCTACCCTATATTTTAACTTTAGATTTATTCTCATATCAAACTCTTTTGGCTGTCTTTTTGACACTTACATCCGGCGCCCCCCTCCACACCCTGGATTATAAATAATGTAAATAATTCAATGTGATTATCTTGTGTGGTGACTGTATTATGATGATAGTATATATCTGTATCATGAATCAATTTAAGTGGACCCCGACTTAAACAAGTTGAAAAACTTATTCGGGTGTTACCATTTAGTGGTCAATTGTACGGAATATGTACTTCACTGTGCAACCTACTAATAAAAGTCTCAATCAATCAATCAAAACACATAGAATCATCATACTGCTGTGATTATATGCATCAAGTGTTCATTCAAGGCTGAGGCAAAATATCGAGATATATATCGTGTATCGCAATATGGCCTTAAAATACCGGATCGGAAGTGCAAAAACCTGGATCGGGACACATTATTTAAAATCACAATAATTCCAAGTTACAGGACTTTGTCATAATTCAGTTGTACAGAATCTGTTCAACTGAATTATGACAAAGTCCTGTAACTTGGAATTATTGTGATTTATGCAAGGGGTCTTTATTATCTACTCATAAGCGCACCCTTGCTATGGTCCAGTGTTTTATTATGTCAGTCAAACACATTTTGTGGTGTTAACAGTACACCCTTACTAAAAAAGCACAACAAACCCCCCAAAAGACGGCATCTGAATCTTTATTATCTTGTTCTTTTCCACTTTAAATTAATTTTCTCTCCTTTTGGTAACACCTGAAATAAATGAAAAACATCCTGAAAAGGAGTGCTAATAAAGACAGACTTAATTTAAATTGATACATAACATCAAAAACAAACATTAAAACATAACAGCTAATGTCTTTTAACGTGTCTGTAAAAACACTGTTTCCAGCTCAGCTTGGTATATAGTAGGATTTGGGCATTTGAATAGGAAATGCTTTCAGTTGGTTGCTTAGTCTTTAAAAAATAATTTTCCTTAAATTGCATTCAACAGAAAACAAATACAAATAGGATCAAAAAACAAAAACTTAAGAGATGTGTAATAGTGCCAATGTTTTTGAACTTTTTAGCTATCACAATGTCTGGTGGTCGAACACACACAATCACTCACACAAACATACTGAAAAAGCCAAGCTGTCAGATAAACATCTATTCACGTCCCTGACTGAAGCAGATAAGTGCGCGCGCACACACACCGATTAATCTCTCATGGACCAAAAAAACAAAAAACAGGAAAAACATTCACCATTGTAGCAACAACATACACTCCTGATATCGCTTTCCTTCCATCTTCCACTCGGTCATACCGTCAACACTCCTGTCATGCACACACACATGGGCAGGGCACCTTGAACAGCGAGTAGATAAGTGATCATAACAGGACAATATAGAATAAGTTGATTTCTTGTGTAAGAAAAAAATAATAATACAATAGCGAGGTCAGTGTTTGAATGGGGAACAAAAATGTATCTCTATAAAGTTTCACAGTTCTCTTCAGAGCCCACTCTTTACATCCGCAAGGAGATGAAGAGTTTTGCTTGTCAAATGTAAGAGCAATGTGTAACTGGTGTGTCTGTGTGTGAGGGCAGGTGGGCCAAGGCCACTGCTGATGTAACATTAGAAGAAGTCTTGTAAGGTTGGTGTGGACTTGAGGAGGGATTGTGTCAGATATGTCGACGACAAACCCAGAGGCATATAGTGCAAGTTTGGCTAATGTTAATGTTTTAACCCTGGGCCCCATGTTGATCCACCAAGGTAGGTGTCAGTACCGAGTAGAAGTGCTCCTTTTTCGCCACTGGTCCGATTGACCCCGACAGGAGACGCTGTCCCCCATTTGCAACGGATCCTTTTGTCGCTTCCAAGTTTTCCCCCCAAACATGAGAACGAAGGAGAGAAGCATGTCAGGTCTGAGAAGGCTCAATCTGCAAGTCTGAATGCTGACATTTGACTTGAAATATAAGGTGGGAGACGTGCGGAAGGCGGGGGAAGAAGAGCAAAGAGTTAACTGGGTTGAGCCCGTTTGCAGTACATGCCTGAGTGATGGCGTCTCTGAAAGTAACACGATGAGATGTGGAGTAAAAAAAACAGAATTGGAACTCAGTTCAGTCTTCTGTTCAAGTTTCACTGTGATCTTCATTTAAGGTTGATGATTACATGTAGGAAACACAAGGTATGAGCAATGTATTGCATGTCGGGTGACCAGTGTAGCTTCCATTCACATCATTTTACATGTAAATAAATAGAGCGTGACATGTGACTTTCAACATGATTGCGTGTCAGTCGCCACCCCCGCCAAGGAGGTCTCCCGGCAGCAGTGAGGCCGGGCTGCCCATCTGATGACGATCTTCAAGTGCTGGTGAACCCCAGAGACTACTGCCAGGGTACCCCGCCCCACTCATACCACCCCAGAGACCCTGCCTTCCTGCCTCCACATCTGCAGTTCCACCCACCCCGCCACTGTTGGTGCTCCACTGGGTGAAAATGCCTAGGCCGGGTGCCGGTGGGGCGGACTGGTCCGATGAGCGGCTGGTGCTGTCCAGACTCTGCCAAGTGGATTCGGAATGCCCAGCTGCCCCTGGTAGTGCAGTTCCCTGCGTGGAGCCTCCCTCTCCACCAATTCCTCCTCCTCCGTTGCTGCTGCTGCCCACTGCTCCACCCAGCTCGCAGGTGGTCCCGCTACCATTAGTGCCCACCGTAGATGATGATGTAGGTGTGGTGCCTCCGTTCCCTGACCCTGCAGCCTGGGAATGTGCAATGTAGCGGGCCACATCCTCTTCACTCACAAACTCCGCCAAAATGGTGGTGTTGCCGAGAACACACCTAGTGGAAACAAAAAGAGTCACTTACTCACAGTTGTCATGCAAACCACTAACAGGAAGTGATTTGTTGCATCGTAGTTCCTGTATGTCGTGGCTGATTAGGATGTCAACATTAAATAGAAAAGCAGTAGACCCTGTATGTCACTTAAACAGGTGCTGCCGAAAGACAATGTGAATTAAAAAAGAACAGTCTGAAAAATTGTTTTTTTCTTCCAAATCGTGTTTTGAAAAAGTAATGTCAATGAAGACAACTCCATGGCATATGGAGGTTAATTTGTGTATATATCCAAATATTTTTTTCTTTACACTTGAGTTTATGTAAGTGAATTTTCTGCTTTTAATAATGTAAACAGATTATTTTTATACATCAAATTATATGCAGTCAATTTAAATGAATAATTCATTAGCAAAATATATGTGTTCAAAAATGCAGTTTCTGGTTCTGAGACACGATTAATTGATTCAGTATCAATTTAACAAAAGTGGGTGTTCATTTTTCAAACAACCAATTTTTCTGCACTAACTTTTTATGGATTTAATTTTTCTAAGCAGATTATTAAAAACATTTTGCCCACAATTTTTATTCAATTAATTTATGAGCATAATTTGATGTAAAAAGATCAGTTCCATAAAAAAGCTTTGGCATTAATTTAACTTCATAATAGTGGCTTTACAGAGATAATGTAGGACTGCTTTGAGAACATGCATGTCTCCTATGCATCAAATCCAATTTTTGTTTAGAGAGGTCAGTCTAAAATAAAAACAATCCTCTGCTAACATGCTAACTAACTGGGCCACTTTTACTGTATGTCTAAATGCTGCGATAGTTCATCATTACTCAAAGCAGTTGTCGGAGTTAGGTCACAACCTTCAAAACACTGAGTTAGCATAAAATGCCCCAAAAATGTCCTACATGTGGAGGGCGCTCTGGGCCTTGGCTGCTTCTTGTTTGGAGCCGTAGCGGATGAGAGCAGTGCCCTGGGTCAGGCCAAGGTGAAAGGTTAGCAGGGGACCATGCTGCATGCATATGGTTCTAAGCGTAGAGCCATCAATCTGCAGGGAAAAAAGACGCACAAAAGTTGACATTTAGGAAAAAGAATGACTACCTGACTCAGCGAATGCAGGATACTTTAAAGTTAAATGTGGTTTGCGATTTCCAATAGTTTAATCTGTGTGTAAACTGTACCTGTGGTGTTAGATTACTGAGCACCAACCAGCAGCTTTCCCGAGAACTGCCGTCACTCCAGGCCGAGCCTACAGATAGAGCAAAAAAGGAAAATTACTTGACATTCCAAAATTTTCTCATATCACAATGTCACTGTTTTTTTGGTCTATGCAACCAAACTTCTTTGGCTCTTACCAGTAGTGCCCGAACCGCTGCCCCAGCCTCTACTTGCCAGTCGGGGTACGTTGCCTGACCATGGGGTAGGCGAAAGCTGCTTTTGACTGGCTAAGCCTGGAGGTAAGCGGGACAGCTGTGACTGGCTGCTGCCACGACTGGCTTTCCAGGACTTGTGGCCAATGGGCTCGGGAGGCCACCCAGTCTTATAGTCTGTGTACTTTGCTGTCAAACAGGTAATGGAATAAATAACAGGAAGTTTAAGCGTGCGCATTCTAATGGTGTGTGAACGGTCATGTTGTTTCATGCTGCTCATAGATAACGAGAAAGGTAACAATATTACAACACATGTTAACATGTTAAGCGGGCACATTTTAGTAATACAGCAATCCCTCGTTTATTGCTGTTAACTGGGTCCAGACATGACTGCGAAATTAATTTCCACAAACTAGGAATCATTCATTATAAATCAAATATTTTCATAGCTAAAAAAGCATAAAAAACTGATTACTATGTTCTAACAATTTTTTTTTAAAGGGGAACATTATCACCAGACCTATGTAAGCGTCAATATATACCTTGATATTGCAGAAAAAAGACCTTTTTTTTTTTTTACCGATTTCCGAACTCTAAATGGGTGAATTTTGGCGAATTAAACGCCTTTCTAATATTCGCTCTCGGAGCGATGACGTCACAACGTGGCGTCACATCGGGAAGCAATCCGCCATTTTCTCAAACACCGAGTCAAATCAGCTCTGTTATTTTCCGTTTTTTCCACTGTTTTCCGTACCTTGGAGACATCATGCCTCGTCGGTGTGTTGTCGGAGGGTGTAACAACACGGACAGGGACGGATTCAAGTTGCACCAGTGGCCCAAAGATGCGAAAGTGGCAAGAAATTGGACGTTTGTTCCGCACACTTTACCGACGAAAGCTATGCTACGACAGAGATGGCAAGAATGTGTGGATATCCTGCGACACTCAAAGCAGATGCATTTCAAACGATGAAGTCAAAGAAATCTGCCGCCAGACCCCCATTGAATCTGCCGGAGTGTGTGAGCAATTCAGGGACAAAAGACCTCGGTAGCACGGCAAGCAATGGCAGCAGTTTGTTCCCGCAGACGAGCGAGCTAAACCCCCTGGATGTCTTGGCTCACACCGTCCCTTATGCCACCGAAGTTGATCAAGAGAAGAATATTGACCCTAGCTTCCCTGGCCTGCTGACATCAACTCCAAAACTGGACAGATCAGCTTTCAGGAAAAGAGCGCGGATGAGGGTATGTCTACAGAATATATTAATTGATGAAAATTGGGCTGTCTGCACTCTCAAAGTGCATGTTGTTGCCAAATGTATTTCATATGCTGTAAACCTAGTTCATAGTTGTTAGTTTCCTTTAATGCCAAACAAACACATACCAATCGTTGGTTAGAAGGCGATCGCCAAATTCGTCCTCGCTTTCTCCCGTGTCGCTGGCTGTCGTGTTGTTTTCGTCGGTTTCGCTTGTATACGGTTCAAACCGATATGGCTCAATAGCTTCAGTTTCTTCTTCAATTTCGTTTTCGCTACCTGCCTCCACACTACAACCATCCGTTTCAATACATGCGTAATCTGTTGAATCGCTTAAGTCGCTGAAATCCGAGTCTGAATCCGAGCTAATGTCGCTATAGCTTGCTGTTCTATGCGCCATGTTTGTTTGAGTTGGCATCACTATGTGACGTCACAGGAAAATGGACGGGTGTATATAACGATGGTTAAAATCAGGCACTTTGAAGCTTTTTTTAGGGATATTGCGTGATGGGTAAAATTTTGAATTTTTTTTTGAAAAATAAAATAAGCCACTGGGAACTGATTTTTAATGGTTTTAACCCTTCTGAAATTGTGATAATGTTCCCCTTTAAATAACGAGAGCCCTCTAGACATGAAATAACACTTTTTAGTCATCTTTACACTATTAATCTAATATAGTAATGCTGCCAAAGGCAAAACTAATCAGTGGCCAAATTAATGAACGGCGTGATCCAATTGGTTTGGTCTCATCTAGTGACAAATACTAACTGTAGTATTGATATTTTTATTTAGCCATTTTTATGCTTCATTTAGGGCAAACATTTTATAGAATATGCTTTAAAAATCAGCGATGTGGTGAAGCCCCAATATTTGAAGCACAATGTAATAATGCGGTGGACCAGCACACAACTTGTTTGACAGACGGTTGATGTCAAAAGTAAACGCGTTATATCTTACCTGAGTTGTGTGCGTTGTTGAGGGGATCTGAGGCACTGTAGGGCCAGGCACCAGGTGAAGGCAGTAAGGTGTTGAGGGGGGGAATGGAATCTGAGACAAAGTAATATCAATCAGTAAAATTGTACTTATTTAGAGCCCTTAATCACGATTGCCTCAACTGGCTTCACAAACTCACAACATCATCCCCTGATCTAACCCTAATTGCTAGGTTGCAATCACGTGACTTAGAGGCACTTCCGGCTTTCAGCGGAAGGCAAGAGCCCTATTAAGGTACTGTTTATTTACATGCATTAGTGCAGAGTTGGGCATATTTTGAAAGGTTTAGAGGCAAGTATACAAGCTATCATGAAAAAATATTAAAATGAGACCACCAAAGTCGACTGTTCAAGTTACTGCTCGACAGTACTTCCTCTGACACTCAAGGATTTAAAGTACCGGTAGAAAAGATTGGAGGCACATTATGTCTTTACCTCTGAAGGGGTCCACCAATTAAGCATTCATCTGTGAAAGACAAAGTTTGACTTGTTCGGTGTGCAACGTATTTGATTGACATTACTGAGTTGCTGTGATAATGATGCTGACGAAAAAAAGGATGTTCGGTTTTTGCAGTTGATTTCCTGGTACAAATATTTTGCTGTCATCTACAAACCATGTCCGCAGTTGTTTTAATGGTGTGAAGTTCATATTTCGTTTCATTGGTTAACTACTAGATTTCCCTGTTCAGCAATGTTTGGTTTCCGACAATATTTAGCGATATCAAGATTTAGTTTGCCGTTGAGCCTACAAGAGATTAATCTTGTATATTAATACTATTAAGGATATTTTCTTGATGCCAACATATTTGGACGCTAAAGACGCTTTAGTGTGGTCATCCACTTAGAATAAAGCACTTTGCTTTCCTACACAACAACAGCTAAGCCTTTAGTTTCTGCTATGAAAATAGACAATAAAAATACTGTAGATTGGACCAACAATCACAATATTTACTACTAGGACTTAACATGACGTTGGTTTATTTCATATATATATATCAGATATCTTCGTGGTTATGTTTAGGCATTGCAACCATAACTCACAAAAACATAAACAAACAAAGGCATTCTCTTTGCACGTCAGTGGTCCTGACGTGCAAATCGGTCGCGCGACCTGGGTATAGGGGCGAAAGACTAATCGCGCTTAGTTCTGCTCCCAAACATTACCTACATAGTAAAGAACAAACCCGATTGCATCACAGAAAGATTTTCAAACAAATCAATTGTTCAAATAACCCTTTTACGTAGTGATCGCTGCACGAGCATATTCCGACTGTATTCCACAAGATGAAAGAAACATGTTTGAGAGCTATTTCCCTTCCCTTGACGCGATTTTGTAATTTCCCTGACTTAATTCCCTTATTACCCACTTCTTTCGGGACTCTAAAAAAATCGCTTTACTATTTCTTGATTTGAACGGCTCAAACTCTTCACTCACTAACGTGTCTTCAACTTTATTTATTGCTAGGGTCAAGCTTGTTTGCCCTGGTGTAAATAATTTCACCATAGTAAGATGATTTTTAGCTCGTACTTTGTTGTTGCATCTTGTTCGCCTCGTAAAGAGTTGTATTTCCCGCACACGGCTGCGGTTTCAGATGCTGGAATAAGTTTGTTGTTCTGCTGTCTTTTTGAGACAAACTTTGCAGCATGCAGTCAATTGTTCCACGCCTGTTGCGGCAAAACCAAAGTACTGACAACACTTTTCTTTTCATTGGAACAAACGTCTTGCTCTCGTTCGCGTTAGCATTAGGCATGTCTTGTTATGTGTGCCGCTAAGGAAATTAGGGGACGGCGCAAACTACGGAAGCTCCTGAGGGGAAAAAATGATGCCAGAGCAAGAGGAGGAAAAATTTACTTGTTATTTTTTAAAACGTCTGCAACAAAAAACTGGAATGTATCGATAACATCGCTATATCGCCCAGGCCTACGATATTTGGTTGAATACTAACCAGTATTGTCTTGTAACAACTGGTGCTCAGTGTCATTGAGGCCGGGAGACACAGTGTTTCCCATCATGCTTCCTGGGGTCATGTAGGGGTCAGATTCGGGGTCAACACGATCTATTCCCTTCCAGGGAACACCAGGTTGAAATTCTAAAAAGGATGAGATGGAAGAAATAGGAGATACTCCTCAAAAGAACACATTAAATTTAAATATAACCTATAAATATACTCTAAGACCTTAACTCAGGCAAAACAAGTACAAGTGTAAAATGTGCCACTTACCGGGGGGCCAGCTGGGTGTGGTGGTCGGCTTGGTACTCATCTTGTTGCCAGGCGTGCGATGCCAGTTAGCGTTACCCTGTGGGTCTCCAACAACCATGTCATAATGCAAGTAGGGAGAGCCCCCCGGCATCTTCATGGGGGTCACAGGGCCTGGGGAGTGGTCGCCAGTTTATGATACATCATCGCACAACATATGGCTAGACACATCACTTAAAACTCATTAACATTTTAAGATAAGATTCTGCTATTATTTTCCCCTTTTTTAACGCCCATGTCTGACAGACAAAACTAAATGTCAAGGGGGAAAAATGGGAAAGGAAACCTCACCATTTTTGAGGAATGCATTTTCAGATGAGGAGGTGTCAGGAGAAGAGTGTCCCTCCATCATCCATTTGAAACGAGACTGTTGACCCCCCATGTCCTTCATTCCTCCAGGCCCCCCAACCACAGAGCCACTCGGGTCCAGACCTGCGAGGTTCACACCAGAACTAAAGCCTGTAGACAAGGAAAATAACAAGCAAGGGAAACATTTTTAGGTATGACTGATAATAAACTAAATGTATAACCTTATTATTAAGTGCTTTTTCTCATCTTTGTTTACAGTTTTGGGCAGGCAAGGAGTATAACCATCACCTTTATTAATACATATCAATAGACTCCAAAATAATCCACAGTCATTACCCATAGTTTTGCGCAAGCAATCAGGATGTCATTCAGTTAATGCAATTGCTCTGCCGTGCACAATACCTGCCTCATATAATATAGTAAGAGGAGGAAAACATGATGTACTGTATGTGTGTAAGCAAAGTTGGAACATCATTGTGCTAAATGGCCTGACTGGCAAGCTTGAAAACTTTTCTTACTAGCATAGGGTCCATGTGTTTTCTGGTGGAGGTCAGCCACACACCCTGCCAGGCTTTGGTAGGGAAAGGAGTCGACCCCGGGTAATTTGGCACCGTTTCCACCATGGTGGGAGGGAGAAAGTTTGACACTACCACCTAAGCTCCCGACCTGTTGCTGCTGGCGCTGTTGCTGGAGCACTGCCATGATTCTGGCCAGCTGCCATGACACACACACACACAGTCAAAATACAAGGAAAAAGACTAGAAAGATTTTGTCAATAAACATCCCAACAACAGCTAGAGAGTTGTGTGCATGTCTATACCTGTTGGGGGTCACCTTGCTGCCGCACATTTGGTGGGAACTTCCTCTGGTTTTGCAACAGCTGCTGCTGCTGCTGCTGTGGCTGTTGTTGCTGTTGGAGGAGGAGCTGACATGCCTAACACAGAATAAGATTGAAAAGGAACATAACAAAAACGGGGGGTAATGCAGTGTTTTATTTGTGAAACACTTTAGGAGGGCTATATTGAGTTTGTACGATATACTAATATATTTCCAGATGAGACAATGCCATTTATACTGGTATAAATTGGATTGATGTGTGATTGTATTGATATTGGCCAAAATCTCAGGAACTGCTAATGCAGCCATTGGATTATTGCATTATTTATGTCAATCGCAGCAATACCATTGATTGGTCGCAATGTCTCTCACTCCTATTTGGCTCAACAATATCACAACAACAAAACTTAAGACACTCATGTGAATCTTTGATCAGCATGAAATACATTAAGATGTATTTTCCTCAAAGGCTGTCAAGAAAGGATTGTGCTCAAACTTTACAAATAAAAAATGTATAGTTATTATAAATTACATTCACCTATCATATCTAATATTCGCCAAATTATTTTTAGGGCCAAATGTTGAATAGAAGAGTAATGAAATCTGACTTTCGCTCTGCCCTACCTCGTGGTAGCTTTCAGACATACAGTTAGGTTCATAAATATTTGCACATTGACACAATGTTCAGTATTCCAGCTCTGTACAACATCACAATGTATTTGAAATGAGACAATCAAAATGTGCTTTAAGTTCACACTTTTGAGCTTTAATTTGAGGGTATTTACATCCAAATCAGGTGAACGGTGTAGGAATTACAACACATTTTATATGTGCCTTACACTTTTTAATGGACCAAAAGTAATTGGACAATTGGCTACTCAGCTGTTCCGTGGCCACATTTGTGTTATTCCCTTGTTTTTTTTTCATTTATTTAATTTACAAAGAGCAGATAAAAGGCCTAGATGGCATGTCAAGTGTGGTATATTCATTTGGAATCTGGGGAGGTCATCTCTCAATATGAAGTCCAAAGAGCTGTCACTATCAGTGAAGCAAGCCATCATTAGGCTGAAAAATCAAAACAAAGCCATCAGAGAGATAGCAAAAACATGAGGTGTGGCCAAATCAACTGTTTGGTACATTCTTAAAAAGAGAGAATGCACTGCTGAGCTCAGCAACACCAAAATACCTGGAAGACCATGGAAAACAAGTGTGGTGGATGACAGACAAATAATTTCCCTTGTCAAGAAAAAGCCCTTCACAACAGTTGGCCAGATCAATCAATCAATCAATCAATCAATCAATGTTTATTTATATAGCCCTAAATCACAAGTGTCTCAAAGGGCTGCACAAGCCACAACGACATCCTCGGTACAGAGCCAACATAAGGGCAAGGAAAAACTCACCCCAGTGGAACGTCGATGTGAATGACTATGAGAAACCTTGGAGAGGACCGCATATGTCAACAATTAAGAGAAGACTTCACCAGAGGAAATACAGAGGTTTCATCTCAAGGTGTAAACCATAGGTGAGCCTCAAAAACAGGAAAGCCAGATTTGAGTTTGCCAATAAACATGTAAAAGAGCCTGAGCAGTTCTGGAACAACATCTTATGGACAGATGAGACAAAGATCAACTTGTAGCAGAATGATGGAAAGAGAAGAGTATGGAGGAGAGAAGGAACTGCTAAAGATCCAAAGCATAGCACCTCATCAGTGAAGCATGGTGGTGGTAGTGGCATGCATGGCTGCCAGTGGAACTGGATCTCTTATATTTATTGATGATGGGACAGCTGACAAAAGCAGCAATGAATTGTGAAGTGTTTGGGGCATTATTATCTGCTCATATTCAGCCAAATGCTTCAAAACTTATTGGACGGCGCTTCACAATGCAGATGGACACTGACCTGAAGTATACTGCGAAAGCAACCAAATAGTTTTTTAAGGCAAAGAAGTGGAATGTTCTGCAATGGCCAAGTCAATCACCTGACCTGAATCCGATTGAGCATGAATTTCACTTGCTGAAGACAAAACTGAAGGGAAATGCCCAAAGAACAAGCAGGAAGTGAAGACAGCTGCAGCAGAGGCCCGACAAAGCATCACCAGGGATCAAACCCAGCGTCTGGTGATGTCTATGTGTTCCACACTTCAGGCTGTCATTGACTGCACATAATTTGGAACAAAATATTAGAAAGTGACAATTTGATTTATGATTATGTTAGTTTGTCCAATTACTTTTGGTCCCTTAAAAAGTGTAAGGCGCATATAAAATGTGTTGTGATTCCTACATCGTTCACCTGATTTGGATGTAAATACCCTCAAATTAAAGCTCAAAGTCTGCACTGAAATCACATCTTGATTGTTTCATGTCAAATCCATTGTGATGTTGTACAGAGCTGGAATACAGTAAATTGTGTCAATGTCCAAATATTTATGGACCTAACTGTACGTGTGCTCAATCTCACCAATTGAAACTGGATGTGCGGTGGGTAGATGCTGCTGAGCATGGCAATATGCTGGGGGGACAGCTGTGGTGGAAAGACTCCACCACCAACTCCCGCCACTCCTCCCACACCACCAACACCCCCGACGTTACTGCTAGGAGGGGGCATCTGCTTCAGCAAGGACCCTGGCATCTGAGGAGGGGAAAACATAATGACAGTCATGCACATGCACAGAATCAATACTGAGCTACATAACACACCAATAGTGCAACCATATTGGCATACTGCTTCCTTATTAAGCGTTTTTGTGTTCTTATTAGCTGGCGAAAATCAAGTCAAATCATTTCCCCGAAAAATGCATTGTAGTCAATTTGGAAAACATGGTACAAAATGGATGAACAATATTGTTATGAAATGCCATCCATCCATCCATTTTCTACTGCTTGTCCCTTTCGAGGTGTTACTAGGTAATCTCTGATTGGACATCATGCATCATCATTAGCTTTAGGGTCGCATAAAAAGGCAAAAAGTTGACTTGTCATCTTTTTCTCATTCCATGATGCCTTTAACTCTATTTTTCCATGTTCACATTCCTACAATTTGTATTTTATCTTTAACAATGTGTGTATTACTTTTAGTATTTACTAATTATTGTATTTTTCTTAAAGCAAAAATCCAGAGTAGCAACCATAAATCATAAAGCATTTAGTAGGTCAGTAAAGCTCTACTCTATGGCGGGCAATATGTAATATATACAATTGCAAATTGTGCAACAAGAAAAGCACAATTTGTTTAATACCTTTTAATCTTTATTTACATTTTCTAAATGTGTTTGAATGCAATAAAAAACAAGTTGAATGTATCGTAAGATTTTCTTTTAAAATAAAGCCAATAATGACAGAAGAGGTTTTGTGGTGCCCGTTTTTTTTGAAAAGTATCAAAATACATGTTACCTGTACTAAAATATTGTTATTTGGACAACCCTATTTAATAATAATAATTAGAGCTGTTAATCTTTGGGCACCACATGATTCGATTAGATTTTTGGGGGTAACGATTTGATTCAGAATCGATTCTCGATTCAAAATCAATACTTTTTTTTTAATAGGATGGGGTGCTAGTTCTATGATTACATGTCTCCATAAAATAGATAAACAGCTCTGATAAATGTTTGTATCACTTAAAAGAAAATGATCTTTGTTTAAAAAAATGATACCCAAACATTTAATAAAATCTAATACAAATAAGACAATACAAGTATCCAACACTTCTATTTTCTAAAGTAAATCTGTACTGCAAATATAGGCATCTACATCAACAATATAATTTGCCTGAGTGGCTGGAGAGGACAAATAAAAAATAAAATACAATTTGTGATATTTTTTTAATCGAATGAGAGTTGTTACAAATCAGAATCGGGATTCATTCGAAAATGTTTATTTTTTATTTTTTATTTACACCCCTAATAACACTAATACTAATTTTAGTTCCGCATGGTGATAAGAGTGCTCATACACAATGGCGTCTGGTGTGGCCGGGGACGTCACAAGGCTGTTGTCTTCCGCCGCAAGTGTGAAAGTGCTTCATTTGATATGCAGCTGGGCCTGTTTTTTTAAATGTTAATATCTCAGGAAGTCACCGTCATTTAATCAAGACAGCCAAAATCATAATTGTGATTAAAATTATATTAATTGTGCAGCCCAATTAGCTTTTTGATTGTGTGTGTATAGAGGGTGAAGTAAAGTAAAAAATCATTTTACATATGCATGGGAGTTGCTTCGTCAATCGTTAGTACTGTTTTTCCAGTAAAACTGTCAAACAACTGCGGCTTTACACCAACATACGGTATATAGATTGTGGATTCATTGAGTTCCAAATCTCCTTTCTAATTAAAGTTAAAGTTAAAGTACCAATGATTGTCACACACACACTAGGTGTGGCGAAATTATTCTCTGCATTTGACCCATCACCCTTGATCACCCCCTGGGAGGTGAGGGGAGCAGTGGGCAGCAGCGGTGGCTGCGCCCGGGAATCATTTTGGTGATTTAACCCCCAATTCCAACCCTTTATGCTGAGTGCCAAGCAGGGAGGTAATGGGTCCCATTTTTATAGTCTTTGGTATGACTCGGCCGGGATTTGAACTCCCAACCTACCGATCTCAGGACGGACACTCTAACCACTAGGCCACTGAGTAATTGTAAAGTACACTGCCTGGCCCAAAAGAAAAGAGTCCCCCATCTGTATTTAACTGAGCAAATAGGTATTGTGATTACTGCATGGGTGATTATGTTTTAGTTGGCAACAGGTTAGTTAGCCCTAATTGATGCAGTGGGTAGCTTCTCAATTGTTAATTGTGGTCGTGGAAAAATGTTTTCTTTCAAGCATGAGACACCATCAGAGGAGATTGCGGAAACTCCTAACATCGGGTTATGAAACATTTATATTTGTACAATATTAGTGTGCCTTTTCTTGGCCAGTTAGTGTGTATGTGTGAGGGTGTTATTTAACAACAAAGTGTACAGGGAACATGACAAGTAAGCGCACCTGTGGTGACAGGAACTGATGAGGCACTTGTGCTCGTATCCCTGGGGACTGGTTTATGGGAGGAACATTGGGCTGGTGTCTGGTCTGAGACATCCCTCCACTACTACCAAGGAGACTGTGGCCACCCTATGATTCAATATGGACAATTACATCTTACAGAAGGCTTAGGGGAGGGTTATGTGAGATGCATTTGCACATTTACCATACAAACACAGAAAACTACGGACCCTAATGTATTGGTGGGAGGACAGAAACAAGGAGGAATCATCTTACTTGTCTAAAGGGGATAGTGTGATTGAAGAGGGAATGGGGCTTGTAGGCAGTGGGTGGTGAGAACAGAGAGCAAGGACCATCCTCCCCAAGGTACCCATCCTGATTGTTCAAAAGCAAGTTCTATCGAAGTGAGAGCCAATCAAAGAAAAATTGGAGTGGTACAGAGGACAGGGGAAAAGTGAGACAAAGGGGTAAAATGAAGAAGGAAACGAGCTACCATCACACTCGGAAAGAAAGACTAACTGTAAAGATTAATATCTCATATTGTTGACAAAAGCAGATCTGCGAGGCCTTCAGGGAGGGCCTACCTTGTCATAGAAAGAAACAGCATCCCCAGGTGCTGCCTCTTTGGAAACAGGTGAACGATAAGCCATGTTCCCACCCCCTCTTCCTCCTTTCCTCATGTCTCCATTGTAATCCATCATTCCCAAGGTTCTTTTCTCCATATCCATCTTTTTCTCCTGGAGGGAACCTGGAGCCAGGTCAATGTTTGAACCACTAGGATCATCATTCTGTCAAGCACAAGTCATTATATTGTCATCATCACCATCATCTCATAAATAATCACCTTTCAATGTTCTGTATTTGTTTTCCTGAAAGGCACTAAATGACTAAAAATACACACAATGCATCCACATAACAATCGCAATTAGACAAGTTCAATGTCATACCAGAAGCCCCATATTGGAATATTGTCTGTTGATGGGGCTCATCCAGGAATCTCCCCCGCCAACTTTTAGTGGACCCTAAGTAAGAATGTCACAATGTGAGCAGAAACCAAGCTTCAAAATAGTTTTGCTCATATATCATGTGCTTAACAAACACACAAATAGTGTAGGGAAATAAATTGTAAAACAATGTGAAAATCAATCCAAACACTGTCTGACACCAGACCTATTTTCTGACTTGTCATTGATGTGGTACATTGTACACCAGGTAACCCACCTTGTTGCTAGGCTTTTTGACAGTGTGGCTCTGCCCCCAGCCTCCATTGCTACCCTGTCCCCAAGACGACCCACTGCCCTGGGAGCCGGTGCTGTTCCACATGCTCCCGCCCTCCTCCTCTTCCTCCCAGCTGGAGTGACGTGAAGCCGTCACAGAGCCCTCTTTGTCACCCCAACCGTCTTGCATAGACTTTGACGCTGTTGGTAACAAAATATTAAAAAAGTAACATTGCGTAGAAATGTTTTATCGATTTGGCATTGCATTGATTTCAAATGTTAAAAAATGTGTTTAAATAACCTACTATATACTAAGGTCAATATGGAAATGTTCAAATATTTGTGAAAAGTACCCAAAATGTGTTTTTTGTTTTAGACAGTATTTTTTTGTATTGTATATTCTCACCAGATTTGATGGGATTGAGAGAGGGGTTCCCCCAGCCTGTTTTCCCCCCTGCATCATTAGGGTCGCCCCAGCCAGAAGGGGCATCAGTAGGTTTACCCCAAGCATCTGTGCCATTGTCAACAGCGGGACTAGCTGGAGGTGTACCACCCCAACCCGACGGGCCTGTACACATACGCACACAGGCAATATTGGACAACATTTCATTTCAAACTTCAGTTATAATGTACACCAGGTATATCCAAACTCATTTCCACAGAGGGCCGTGCCCATATACAAACAAATTTAAGAATGCGGGGAGACCATGTTACACTTTGTGTTTACAGTAAAGATGCTTAAAACCAATCTAATGTATGTCAATATATGTTAAGTTATTTGAATAAAAACATTTTTGGGTTGTGTTATAAAGGCAAGGACAAATTATAAAAATAAGACATGCACCTGGGGATAGGTTGATTGGCAACACTAAATCGGCCCTACTGTGTGAATGTGAGTGTGAATGTTGTCTGTCTATCTGTGTTGGCCCTGTGATGAGGTGGCGACTTGTCCAGGGTGTACCCCGCCTTCCGCCCGATTGTAGCTGAGATTGGCTCCAGCGCCCCCCGCGACACCGAAGGGAATAAGCGGTAGAAAATGGATGGATGGAATTATATATCTCAGTAATAATGAATTGTATTTTTAGAAAATGCAGTGGGCCAATAGAGAACGGACTGTCTGTATATAACAAGCCTTCGGCCGCATTTTGGACACCCCGATTAAACTCTTATGACCGGTAGAAGTGGGAAAAATTATTGAGTCCCTGATGCATCACGATTAGAACGTGTAGACATCAATTTATGCATGTTAAATAACGTAATACAGACAATTCTAAAATATAGCAATAATGCTAAAGTTCCTTGAAACATTGGTTGTAGGTTTGGTTCTAACTAACCATGGAATAATTATTAGCTAACATTCTTTTAACGTTATATGTAGTTGAGTTAGCGAGGACACACACGCTAAGTTGGCTTAAATGTGCAGTAATGAAACAAGAAAATAATAAATTATTAGCAAACTTCAACAGAAGGCTAATAGTACCGTGTTACAGCAGAAAGTAACCAGCGGTTAAGAGGAAATTAGCAAGTAAATTAATAAAAAAATCAGGTTTATGACTACTGGGGCCAAAGTGTATGAACATTCTGTGGTTTAAGAAGGCACGCAAATTAAATAAAGGATGCCTGCTCGCCAAGTGGTGTCTTATTAATTTCTTTTACTTGGCAGGCTACTTCAGTTTTCAAGTTCTAGTCTTCTTTACGCACACACGCACGCGTCAAGGCCTGGGCCTATAACAAATTTTGCTGTACGATATATTGACCTACACATTTTTGCCGATAAACGATGATTTTGTCATTTTGTCAGACCAAATTAACCTCTGATGTAATGATAATACATTATGCAAGTATACCCTTACAAATGCAATAAACTTGTATTTCTTGAATATTTTAACATTGTAATTGAAATGTCAAATTTTAAATCTCCGGGTTAAATACAACAAAAAAACTATAAAATATGCATTGTTGTCTAACTAAAAATAAAAATCACAACCAAAAGCAATAAAATATGTTCAGGATAGGGCGAGGCGCCCTCAAATATACAAAAGCAAAACAATAAATACAATGGCAATAAGTATTTGACCAAGTTTCACTTCAATATTTAACATGTAGGCAGAAGTAGTTGTACATTACTTAACTTACAATCAAGTTTAGACCTTTATGAACAAAAGTGCAAATGTATTAACAGGTCATATGTAAAAACCTCAAGTCTGTCAAATTCCTAGGCAGGGATACCAACATAACATGACAAATGTCTGTCAAACGTTTGCAGCATTTTTAGAAATGCTAGATTTTCAGCAGTATTTGCATGCACGCTGTGCAGCCCCTTTGTTTTTTTAATCATAATGTTTTTATGATCGTGGGAAGCTAAAAATCAAAACAGTATTAATTGTTCAACTATAGTATTTGTAGCCACAAATAAATTAATACATGGGGAACGATGGCATGTGTATGTGGGGAGCACTATATGTTTATGGAGACTGAAGTAGAGAAAGCAGTCACAGGAAGGAGGATCCTAGCTTGGAGGCGCAAGACATGATAGTAACATTGATTTTATTTTTAAACTTGTCATAATCAATAGGATTACGATTTAAAATCGATTGATCGTGCAGCCCAAGAGTGGATGATCCTTTTAAAGATTCCAGTAATAAATCAGCTGCTGGTGTCTCACCCATTGCAGCAGCAGTTTTTCCTTGTCCATGTCCAGTGTTGAAGTCTCTGCTGCCTCCAAGTCCTGTAGCCGGTCTACTCAGCTGTTGTACTGGATGTCCTTGCGGTTGCTGTACTGGAGGTCCTTGATGTTGCTGTACAGGTCTTTGCTGTTGCTGTACTGGAGGTCCTTGCTGTTGCTGTTGAGTTTGTCCCAAATCGTGTGGTTGCTGACCAGCAGGAGTACTGTTCTTATCCCACAGGTTAACCGGCTTGTAGTTGTAATGGTTTGGGTCACCCCATGCTGATGTTCCATCATCTATCTCATTTTTCCTGCTTAACGACTGTGGTGAGGGTTCCTCCCAACCACTTGGTTCCGATCCACTTCCACCTAATCCATGACCAGCAGGGATGGGCCCTGAGGTCCAGCCTGAGCTTTGGTTCTGGACTTGGGAGACTGGTTTTCTCCCACCACCCCGTTGCATAGCCCCTTGGTCCAATGCTTGCTGCAGCTGCGTAGGCTGATTGCGGGCTTGTGATTGTTGCTGTTGCAGTTGTGCCTGTAGGCCTGTGATGGAGCCAGAATGGCTGTTTGGCATCATTTTATTTCCTCCACTCCAACTTTGATGGGATTTGGACCCAGTACCGATTGAGCCTGCTCCACCCCCTGCACCCCAGGTTCTCCGTGGAGCATCCTCTTCCCAGCTTCCCCAACCACCCACCCCTGAATCCCCACCTGAGTTCCCTCCTCTGTTCTTCGGTTCATCTTCCCATCCTCCCCTGTTGCTATTTGATTTGGACTCTTTTTCACCCCAGTTCCTACCCGAACCAACCTTCTGCCCTGACCCCCACCCACTTCCTTGTCCTTCCCCACCCATTTCATTCCACCCACCTGCTCCTCTATCTTCATTCCCTCCCCAGCCTGCACTCACAGGGTGGCCTTGTTGCCCAGGACCACCCCAGCTGCCTCCATTTCCTCTATTGGTTCTCCATTCCTCATTACCCCAACCTTTGGCTTCCTGATTATCCACAGCCCCCATTCCTCCTCCACCCCAGCCTGAAGCCTTCCCTTGCTGGTTATGTCCTAGTGATCCTGACCCAACACCTGCACATGTTACACTTACTGGACTAGATTGCGCAACGCCAAGGTTACTTATGTTGGGGCCTGAAGGAGGTGGACCTCTCCCAGATAAGGAGGCCCCACCGCTGCTGCTACTGCTGCTGCTGGTCTCCCAGCCCTCTCCAGAGGAGCCACCAGATGAAACCAAAGGAGGAATAACACCTGGACCATTAGAATCACCAATTAAGGCTCTCGAGCCAGAGGAATACTGCGAAGAATTTCCCAGAGAAGCTGGGTGTTTTGACGAAGCTGATGAAAGTGCACTCTTATTATGTTCCACTTGATCAATATCCCAAGTTGTGTTTTGCCGGATCTGCGTTTGGCCCCAGCCTGTGTTTGATAGGACTCGTGGATCAAGATCAGACCGGCTTAGAAGGTTCTCTAAGGCAGCTTCAGTATCAGGTGGCTGATGTCGATGACGATTGCCGTAAGATTCCCTTTCACTTCTAGAATTGCCACCACTGGATCCTCCCTGTGCTCCTCCCTCACTCCACTCCCCCGTTTCAACCTCCCCCTTCTGATTGTCCCAAGCTCTGTTCGTAGCAGTAGATGCTGAGGTGACAGGATTGCCAGCTGTGCTGCATCCACTGCTGCTGCTGTTACTGCTGCTGGCACCTCCTGTGACTTCTCTTCCAGGATTTGCTCCACCAGTAGCAGAAGAACTCTCACCCCATTCAACACTAGACATCCCTTTCTCCCTTGCTACTCCTGATGTCCCCCACCCTCCCTGAGATACCACAGTTTGACTATCGTTTCCCCCAGTTCCAGCACTACCCCACGCATTAGCCCCACGAGAGGACCCTGGAAAACCCCAATTTGAAGTCCCATTATCCCCCTCAGCAGCTCTGTATCCCATGCCACCCTCCCATCCATCAGTCCTTGAGGCACCCGTTTTGGAATTAGATGCAGGGTAAGAGGACTGGCCCCTCCATGAGGAAGCATGATTGTGGTCTCCAACATTTATCCCAGCACCTCCGATTCCTGCCACAACCCCTTCCTCTCCCGCAATTTTTGGTCCCGCTGATTCGCTGTCCCACTTACTCCCTCCCAACTCTCTGTCTCTGGATTGCATTTGGTGAAGTTGGTGCTGATTGGTGCTTGATTGATTCACAGACAAAGTTTGGTGGCCTCCAAGCACCCCAACCGACCCAGCCTTTAGCCCTACGGAAGCAGAATTGTTGGCAGATAAAGTCCCTTCAGGGTCTTGGTGATGGAAGGAAGGCGAACCTCCTTCACCTGCAACAGCAGGCCCATCCTGTTGCACCAGGGCAGGCCAGGCCGAAGGATTGGCATTTGGATTAAAGTTGGCACCTGGAATTCTGCTGTTGACTTCAACGAGGCCACTGGCATCATGGCTTCTTGGCACAGCAGAGGCTTTGGAAAGTGAGGAGGACTGTTGTAACACAGGCCCGGTTGTAACTACTGCATTTCCTCCTCCAAGATGGCCCTGGGAGGCAGTCGTCCCCCATGCCACACTACTGGACGACTGCATACATTCATTGGGCAAAGAGAACAAGGAAGTGGATGAGGATTGGTTGCCAGAGGCACTAGTGCTGTTCACAGGCATTCCGTTGTTGTTGTTGTTGCCTACTCCAGCCACAGTAAGAGAAGCTCCTCCTCCTCCATCATTGCCAGCGATACTGGGCCACTCTTCCAGGTCATTCCCATCTACAATCACCTTCTCCCTGCCCTGAGAGGAGGCCTGGATGCCTAAACTTGCCCCCCACATGGAATTTGCATAATTAGAAGTAGTGGTTGAAGCAGCAACTGATGAGGTGAGAGCCAATGAGGAGGTAGCTGTACCAGACTCTGAAATGATTAGAAGTTTAATTGCATAAAATGAATTCCACTCACTTATTTTCTTTTAAACAAACGCTGGTTATTTGTACCTGAGACAGCAGCTATGTTTGCATTTGGGCCTTCTCCTCCTCCACCCCCTCCCAGCAGCATAGAGGACAGTGGCGGCTGACCCCTTTTCAGTAGCACTTTATGGTCCTGCTGGCAGCGGAATCGTGGCGGCACTTCTCTTGGCATATAGCGAGGTTGCTGCTGAGGTGCCTGGGTCGCACCTCCGCTACTTACATTCCCGTTCCCAGTAACACTTGTGCTGCCTGTGTTGGAGGAAGAACCGGGGTTGGAGGTGGGCTGTCCGTTGGCCACTGCAAGGCGCTTGGCATTGTTACCACCCTGTGACTGGGTGGCAGCACTGCCAGGGCCTGAGGTGGCTGGGGACGGGGAAGCAGAGGGGGTGGGTCCAGGGCTGGGGTTGGCTGAGCTGCTCTGAGTTGCAGGAGGCTGGGCAGGCACCTGCTTGGTCAAGTCTAGTAGAACAGAGGGGGTAGAAAAGGGTAATTGGGGAGGGGAGGGCGGGAAGTTAATCAACATCGCAAATACACTACATTTAGGTGTCGTCATCATATTACTGAGCTGCTTACCTTTGTTCTTTTGTTCTGTGCCCTAAAATGACAATAAGAGAGATGTAAACCCACCGCCTCACTAACATTAACAATGTTTCACAAAAGGTCACAAATACAGCTATGAACTTGCACTACAGATAGTGTGGCCAACATTTCACAGTCAAATTCTCCATTTCCTAAGAGCAGTAGCCTCCTCTAAGCCCACTGTTTGTACACTAACCTTTGTTGACATAAATACAGAGACCACCTCTGAATAATAATCATGGTTTTCTGATAGCAACAGTTTGACCCTGAAACAGATAACATCATTATACCCAATGAACATACCTTCTGAGAGGCTTCCCTTTTCCTTTTTTCTTCTTTTTTCCTTTTCTTGTCTTCCATGAACTACTGCTCCAGTCCTGATACTGCTTTCTTCTGGAGGAACAAACATGTGACACTCTTTATTGTGTACGGTAAACTGCATAAAATGCCTAAAGCACACAGGCTTTGTGGCTTGATGGATGCTGCGACATAAAGAAGCAGAAAAAGCCAACATCACTGCTGCTTCATGGCCACGTGAAACCAAACAGTATGTGTGCAAACAGTAGGGCTCAACAGGCCTTAAGGGATAATTCAGCCATGAGGTGGCAGAGCTAAGAATAATGCTGAACATGGAGGCAACTAAGTAATTATCCCCATCATAAGCATGCAGAGTGCTGCAAGCTGATCACACTTTAGACCAGTGGTTCTTAACCTTGTTGGAGGTACCGAACCCCACCAGTTTCATATGAACATTTACCGCACCCTTCTTTCGTGAAAAATTAAAAAAAATGTTTTTCCAAATTCAAAACAAAGTTATGTTTTTTTTACTGGTGCACAAAATGAACCGTGCATGAACATCACCTTGTTCAAAGAACAAAACCAACAGTGCATGAACTCACAACAAATTACACACCTGTAAATCAGATGGAAAATTAGAGGGAACTTTGTTTGGGGGTATCCATAATACGCCGATAGAGAGAAGTTTTTATTTACACGATGAGTCAGGTGTGTCTAGGGCTCCGCCGAACCCCTGAGGCCGACTCACCGAACCCCTGGGGTTCGATCGAACCCAGGTTAAGAACCACTGCTTTAGACAGTGTAGAAGAGGGTTAAGGCCATGATCACAAAAACACATAGTTAAAAAATGTTCTGGGTTTAAACATAAATGTTTGTCCTGAACATTAGTTCAGGACTGGCTACTCCAGTAAGCTGGAAGACGTCCATTTTGTTCCATGAACTTGCATAATTTCTCTCATGCAGTTGTTTTTTGTGTGTTTTTGGAATTTACAGCATGTTTCTTTTTTATTTGTTAGCGCCTATCGACCACTGTAGACATGAGCTTAGTCAGCCAAGTCATTTTAGCAACACACAAGACAACAGTTTATGATAGTGCAGTATGAGTATTTCTGTAACTATATTGGAGCTGCAGACAACGTGTTCGAAGTCAAACCATCAAATTATAAAGAAGGAAATATGTGGGGTTAAAAATAAATTACAGTCTGCACTATGCCAGCAATCATTACGAAATACACTTTTGTGATTCGTTTGTTTCAATGTAAGCACAGTGGTTAGCACTGTCAAGTCTAGATTCCTACACACATCCTTAATCATACCTCAAACTGTAATTTGATTAATACAATTGAATATGTTCTTCCAACTACTATTGTAGACTAGAGTACAGTATGGTATAAAGTACTGGGTTACCTGTTAACCTTCCAGAAATGATAGCATATGCTGTATTTCCTTGCCAATGTGAAATAGGTACATTTCCAGAGCGACTGCTTGTTTGAGCGCTGGAGAAAAGTGTATAGTGATGATGCATGCCGACTAACCTCAATGCACAGCAATATACATCCCCTGTTTGTAGTGCAAACATAAAGAGTGGCTTTATATCGAATACAGACAGATGAACATGAAAACAAGTGTAATGTCAGTGCTCATGCTAGCAAGCGTTAGCAAGGTACGCTAAGCTACACACTGACAGCTACGAGTAGCCTTTGCGAACAAGGTTAGGTTAAGCACAGAATTCAGACATAGCTGATACATTCTACTGCGGTTAGTTGAGTTTCACGCACACATTCAATGCAACAGAAAATGTTAAAAGAAACGCTGTGCTACTCACCTCAGAAATCACATATGAAGAAGAGCTAGCTCGCTGGCTAGCTAAAGTGCTTCAGTGCGGGATTTTTTTTTTTAGCTTTTTGAGGCATTCGTCGAAGCTCCAAGAACAGCGGCGCCTGAGCAGAGAGTCAAGTAAGTGAAACACAATGAAAATGCACTCGCAACACGCTACTGGCTAGTATAGAAGTACTAAAGGTTGCTGCGGAGTCAAGCAAAATTTGCAGAAATGTTCAAAGCGCTGTGGAGTCAAGTCTGTGGACGGGCGGCCATTTTGCTGCTCAGCATGAAGCGTCTCCAATCGCCAGTAGGGGTGGGCGATACTGTACATTTTGGTATCGGCCTAATACCGATTATATACAGTACTGTACTGGGCCACTATGGCCGATACGGATGCTGATCCGTTTTACTCGAACGTGGTTCATGGTTTAAGTTTCTTTTTCCAGCATCCTTGGATGATTTTGTGATTTTCCGTTTAAGATGTTGATCATATAAACTGACAACGAATAAAAACCCACGACAAAGATAAAACTTAAATAAAAATATCCATCCATCCATTTTTTACCGCTTGTCCCGTTCGGGGTCGCGGGGGGTGCTGGAGCTTATCTCAGCTGCATTCGGGTGGAAGGCGGTGTACACCCTGGACAAGTCACCACCTCATCGCAGGGCCAACACAGACAACATTCACACTCACATTCACAAATTAGGGCCAATTAGTGTTGCCAATCAACCTATCCCCAGGTGCATGTCTTTGGAGGTGGGAGGAAGCCGGAGTACCCGGAGGGAACCCACGCGTTCACGGGAAGAACATGCAAACTCCACACAGAAAGAGCCCGGGATTGAACTCAGGGCTACTCAGGACCTTCGTATTGTGAGGCACATGCACTAACCCCTGTTTCACCGTGCTGCCCTATAAAAAATTGTTTTTAATAAAAAAGAATAAAACGTTATGTCAACAAATAGATCTGAAGTAGATTTATTGATATTAAGTGTTGAAAATAAAAAAAAACTGCTTATTTTTTATCACTTTAATGACTGAGACCCTTTTGCCGGGTCCCCAGGACCTTAACATTCACCAAAACTTAGAGAAGCCCTAACACTCACCTCCAAAGTCATGCACCCAGCAAAAGGGACAATTATCGGTAGAAAGTGGATGGATGGATGGACTTCTATCACTCTCAGAGACAATGCAACAAATAATATCAACAAATAGCAAGTATTCTCCATCCCTTTTATTACATACAATTGATTAGGCAACATTCAGTCAGTAGCGCAAAAATAAGCGTAAATAGACCTAAACCAGGGGTCGGCAACCCAAAACGTTAAAAATTTGGACCACAAATAATGTAAAAGTAATCGGTCTGAAGCCGCAAAAAATTAAAAGACTTATATAAGTGTTATATTTATGGCAACTCATGATGTAAGTGGCTAATTAGCTATATTAGCTTACTATCAAAATGACTATGTGTCGCAGGCTGGCGCAAATCTTTGTTGACAGAAATGTTGAAATGTAATATTTATTCTACACATTTTTACAACATTGGAAATCATTAGTAAAACTTCTCAGAGGATGAGATAACTCCTGGAAATTACTTAGAATGGCCAAAGGTATAGATGTGTGTGTCCAAGTTAAAGGAAACAACATGCTGTCTTCTTCTAATGGATTTATTACAAGATGGGTAAAGTTTGCTGTGGTCTGGAACAGCATGGCACACTAACAACTATCAGAAATGCGGTCAATATTACATACAGATGATGTTTCATGAAACATGGAAAAATAAACTAAATACACAGAGGGCATAAGTAAAGGTAATTAAATGAGCTGAAATATACCTACAAATGAGGCATAATGATGCAATATGTACATACAGCTAGCCCAAATAGCATGTTAGCATTGATTAGCTTGCAGTCATGCAGTGACCAAATATGCCTGATTAAAACTCCAACAAGTCAATAACATCAACAAAGCTCACCGTTGTGCATTTACGCACAGCATAAAACGTTTGGTGGACAAAATGAGACAAAGAAGGAGTGGCATAAAACGAGTTTTTCTGTGGCAGCATCAGAGAAAGTTCTACATGCAAACACACTGTTGAGTCGTAGTCCACATAACGGTGAGTTCCAGAGCCGCTGAAATTAGTAGGACAAAATATATGGCGCTCGCCAAATACTGTCATCAGTGAAGCATAAACACAAACCTAATAAACAGCGGGCTTTCTAACAATTAGGACGGTTTGTGTCATGTTTGTCTTCCTACAGAAACCATATTACAACAAAAAACTTCTTTGCCATTTCCATACATTTTTGAAAAAGCTCCATGGAGCCACCAGGGTGCCGCTATAGAGCCGCATGTGGCTCTCGAGCTGACACCCGGCCTAAACCAAAGCAAAAACTAATACAAAAAATTGTGCAAGCATAAAAGCTAACCATGCATACCAACGTAGTTAGCTTGCTAATAACAATCTACACCGGTGGTTGTCAAACTTTTTTGACCAAGTACCTCCTCAGAAAACACTTGGCTCTCCAAGTACCACCAAAAAGGATCAACAATAGTAGCAACAGTAGCATAGTAAGCCTAAATAGTCATAGACAGAGGTTTTATTTAACAAGTATTTGGCCACTAAAACATTACACACAGTTTGAATATTAACGCTGTGTTTGAATATTCAATTAAGTGATTATTTGGCGTACCACTATATGGAGCCTGCATACCAACACAGTTTGAGAATCACTGATCTAAACTGTATCTTTTCCTTTACTGGTAACAGTTGTTTTGTTATAAACTCGTTGTGTAAAACCTGGAAGACAAATCATGAGGAGCAATACAATTTTACAATTTTACATGAAAAGCACTAAATGTCTTCTGACCTCATGTTCAACCGTCTTACTCTAGAGAAGACTATGTAGGTGAGCACTGGTCTAACATTCGTACATTTTCATATCACAATGTAAGAGACAGTGCTATTTGATGGAGAAACATAATGAGTGTGACAACCAACCCCATTCCCCCTTCACCCTGGATTGATTGTTTGATTGAGACTTTTATTAGTAGATTGCACAGTACAGTACATATTCCCTACAATTGACCACTAAATGGTAACACCCGAATACATTTTTCAACTTGTTTAAGTAGGGGTCCACGTTAATCAAGTCATGGTAAAGAGTAATGGACTAAAGAGTGTACAGTATTTACTGTATGGTGGCGCATCTACTAGTTCCTGGTAAAATGCCATCCATCCATCCATCTTCTTCCGCTTATCCGAGGTCGGGTCGCGGGGGCAGCAGCCTAAGCAGGGAAGCCCAGACTTCCCTCTCCCCAGCCACTTCGTCCAGCTCCTCCCGGGGGATCCCGAGGCGTTCCCAGGCCAGCCGGGGAACATAGTCTTCCCAACGTGTCCTGGGTCTTCCCAGTGGCCTCCTACCGGTCGGACGTGCCCTAAACACCTCCCGAGGGAGGCGATCGGGTGGCATCCTGACCAGATGCCCGAACCACCTCATCTGGCTCCTCTCGATGTGGAGGAGCAGCGGCTTTACTTTGAGCTCCCCCCGGATGACAGAGCTTCTCACCCTATCTCTAAGGGAGAGCCCTGCCACCCGGCGGAGGAAACTCATTTCGGCCGCTTGTACCCGTGATCTTGTCCTTTCGGTCATAACCCAAAGCTCATGACCATAGGTGAGGATGGGAACGTAGATCGACCGGTAAATTGAGAGCTTTGCCTTCCGGCTCAGCTCCTTCTTCACCACAACGGATCGATACAGCGTCCGCATTACTGAAGACGCCGCACCGATCCGCCTGTCGATCTCATGATCCACTCTTCCCTCACTCGTGAACAAGACTCCGAGGTACTTGAACTCCTCCACTTGGGGCAGGGTCTCCTCCCCAACCCGAAGATGGCATTCCACCCTTTTCCGGGCGAGAACCATGGACTCGGACTTGGAGGTGCTGATTCTCATCCCAGTCGCTTCACACTCGGCTGCGAACCGATCCAGCGAGAGCTGGAGATCCTGGCCAGATGAAGCCATCAGGACCACATCATCTGCAAAAAGCAGAGACCTAATCCTGTAGCCACCAAACCAGATCCCCTCAACGCCTTGACTGCGCCTAGAAATTCTGTCCATAAAAGTTATGAACAGAATCGGTGACAAAGGGCAGCTTTGGCGGAGTCCAACCCTCACTGGAAACATGTCCGACTTACTGCCGGCAATGCAGACCAAGCTCTGACACTGATCATACAGGGAGCGGACCGCCAAAATCAGACAGTCCGACACCCCATACTCTCTGAGCACTCCCCACAGGACTTCCCGAGGGACACAGTCAAATGCCTTCTCCAAGTCCACAAAACACATGTAGACTGGTTGGGCAAACTCCCATGCACCCTCAAGGACCCTGCCGAGAGTATAGAGCTGGTCCACAGTTCCATGACCAGGACGAAAACCACACTGTTCCTCCTGAATCCGAGGTTCGACTATCCGGTGTAGCCTCCTCTCCAGTACACCTGAAAAGACCTTACCGGGAAGGCTGAGGAGTGTGATCCCACGATAGTTAGAACATACCCTTCGGTTCCCCTTCTTAAAGAGAGGAACCACCACCCCGGTCTGCCAATCCAGAGGTACCGCCCCCGATGTCCACGCGATGCTGCAGAGTCTTGTCAACCAAGACAGCCCCACAGCATCCAGAGCCTTAAGGAACTCCGGGCGGCTCTCATCCACCCCCGGGGCCTTGCCACCGAGGAACTTTTTAACTACCTCGGCAACCTCAGCCCCAGAAATAGAAGAGCCCACCACAGATTCCCCAGGCACTGCTTCCTCATAGGAAGACGTGTTGGTGGGATTGAGGAGGTCTTCGAACATCCGCAGTCGAGGTCAGCAGAACACCATCCTCACCATACACAGTGTTGATAGTGCACTGCTTCCCCTTCCTGAGGCGGCGGATGGTGATCCAGAATCGCTTCGAAGCCGTCCGGAAGTCGTTTTCCATGGCTTCCCCGAACTCCTCCCATGTCCGAGTTTTTGCCTCCGCAACCGCTGAAGCCGCACACCGCTTGGCCTGTCAGTACCTGTCCGCTGCCTCAGGAGTCCTATGAGCCAAAAGAACCCGATAGGACTCCTTCAGCTTGACGGCATCCCTCACCGCCGGTGTCCACCAACGGGTTCTAGGATTACCGCCACGACAGGCACCAACTACCTTGCGGCCACAGCTCCAATCAGCCGCCTCGACAACAGAGGCGCGGAACATGGTCCCCTCGGACTCAATGTCCAGCACCTCCCTTGTGACATGTTCAAAGTTCTTCCGGAGGTGGGAATTGAAACTCTCTCTGACAGGAGACTCTGCCAGACGTTCCCAGCAAACCCTCACAATGCGTTTGGGCCTGCCAGGTCTGTCCGGCATCCTCCCCCACCATCGCAGCCAACTCACCACCAGGTGGTGATCGGTTGAAAGCTCCGCCCCTCTCTTCACCCGAGTGTCCAAAACATGAGGCCGCAAATCCGATGACACAACTACAAAGTCGATCATGGAACTGCGGCCTAGGGTGTCCTGGTGCCAAGTGCACATATGGACACCTTTATGTTCGAACATGGTGTTCATTATGGACAATCTGTGACGGGCACAAAAGTCCAATAACAGAACACCACTCGGGTTCAGATCCGGGCGGCCATTCTTCCCAATCACGCCTCTCCAGGTTTCACTGTCGCTGCCAACAAACCACAGTCAGGGCCCGTCCCCCCACCCGAAGGCGGAGAGAAGCTACCCTCTCGTCCACCGGGTTGAACTCCAACGTGCAGGCTCTGAGCCGGGGGGCAACAAGAATTGCCACCCCAGCCCGTCGCCTCTCATTGCCGGCAACGCCAGAGTGGAAGAGAGCCCAGCCCCTCTCGAGAGAACTGGTTCCAGAGCCCTTGCTGTGCGTCGAAGTGAGTCCGACTATATCTAGCCGGAACTTCTCAACCTCGCGCACTAGCTCAGGCTCCTTCCCCCCCAGTGAGGTGACGTTCCACGTCCCAAGAGCTAGCTTCTGTAGCCGAGGATCGGACCGCCAAGTGTCCTGCCGTCGGCTGCCGCCCAGCTCACAATGCACCCGACCTCTATGTCCCCTGCTATGGGTGGTGAGCCCATTGGAGGGGGGGCCCACGTTGCCTCTTCGGGCTGTGCCCGGCCGGGCCCCATGGGGACAGGCCCGGCCACCAGGCGCTCGCCATCGTGCCCCACCTCCGGGCCTGGCTCCAGAGGGGGGCCCCGGTGACCCGCGTCCGGGCGAGGGAAATCTGGGTCCTTTATTTTTATTCGTCATGGAGGTCTTCGAGCTGCTCTTTGTCTGATCCCTCACCTAGGACCAGTTTGTCTTGGGAGACCCTACCAGGGGGCATAAAGCCCCCGGACAACATAGCTCCTATAGGATCATTGGGACACGCAAACTCCTCTACCACGGTAAGGTGGCAGCTCAGAGAGGAGGTAAAATGTATACTGTAAATTATTGTGTGAATGCTCCAAAGCATTCACACATATGGTTTTCTACACCAAAATTAATCTATTTATTAAAGTTCTTCAACTTCTTCTTGTTCTTCTCCAGATTTTGGCACACTCTACGTTCCACATTTTTCACCTGATTCAAACCGTTCCAACTTCAAACTATTCAGCCTATTCTGGAATCGCGGGCTTTCCCTTGACCAATTCCAAAAATTCCCAGATTTCCCAGAATTTGCAGGTTTTCCGGGACATTTTCCCCATTAAAAATGAATTGGCCATTTTTCAAACTTTAACCATTTCCACATTTTTCTACCGATTCAAACCATTCCACCTTCAACACATTCCACTCATCATGGACATTCACACTATTATTTTTCCAAGTTAAAAAATTCCAGGAATTCCCAGAATTCCCGTTTTCTCAAACCCTTTTTTGACAATTTTTTCTGGCGGCTACTCCTTCCACATTTTTCAACCCACTTCAACAGTTTCACCGTCCAAACATTCCTCTTAATTACGACAAAAAACCAAGTTGTTTTTCGAACTGGAAAAATTCCCGGTTTTCCCGAAATTCCAGGAATTCCTTAATACCATTTCTCAATTAAAAATGTTACTACTTCAACATTTATCGACCGATTAGAAAAATTCCAACACCAACCATTTCAACTCATTCAGACCATTCAAGTTTTTTTTTAACCATTTTCACAAAAACATTCCCACTTTTCCCGAAATTCCCAAATTTTTGGGGAAATTCCCATTGAAATCAATGGGACATTCTTCAAATTTCCACAACTCCCACATTTTTCATCTGATTCAAACGGCTCCAACTTCAAAATATTCAGCCTGTTTGGGAATTGTGTCCTCTACTTCAACAATTTTTTTTTTTTAAATCCAGCATTTTACTTCAACGTCAGCATTGGAGCTCAACTAGTTTACATTTAATACTGCAAAAAGTTGTAATTCATGTTCTATGGTTATCATCTCTACTTTCCTATTTATATTAAATGCAAGCAGCTGAGCAGCTAATTTTGTTGCTGTTAAAACATACATAACAGTAATACATGGTGTCACGTGTTCTCAAACTCATTAATTTATTTAAAAATATATTAAAATCATCTGACCAGTCGTATTGTCCACTATCATCCACAAGAGGGCGGTAAGAACCTAAAGACTGCTGTCACTACTGTCAAAATGTATGATATTATAAGTTGTCTCCCGTCTCGTTCGTGATGAACTTCTGTAATATACAGTATAATTATGGTTCGCCGGAAATTATAGATGCCATGAAATCAACTCCATATATGGTGATGACTACATTATTTTGATATGAATGGAAAATATTTTTTAGCATTGTTCACATGGTTGCTGACACAAAAAGAAGACAATGAAAGTTCAGTCACTACTGCACCTGGTATTTTTTCTGTGAAAAAAAATATCGAATTCCTTTATCACAATGCATTTGTGTATACATGTGCAATGATTAATTTTCCCAGTGAGTAAAGAGCAATTGCCATGCATACAGATGTAAACGCCTGTTTGCAGTATAAAGCAAAAATAGTGAAACAGATTTGACACTTTCAGCTGTTGAATATTAGCGCCTCTTCACAGCTGTAGACCCGTGGGAGGACAGTAATTGATTTCCACACTCACTCAGAGTCACTACAATGTGAATACATATGCATTTCCATAAACTTGGGAATATAACTGTTGACAATGAAATCTTGAAAACGTTCATATATATATATATATATATATATATATATATATATATATATATATATATATATATATATATATATATATATATATATATGTATGTATGTATGTATGTATCAGTGACATGCGGTGAGGTTCATGGCTGGTGAGGCACTGACTTCATCACAGTCAGATTTACAAACATATGAACCCTAAAGAGTATCTTATTCACCATTTGATTGGCAGCAGTTAACGGGTTATGTTTAAAAGCTCATACCAGCATTCTTCCCAGCTTGGCACTCAGCATCAAGGGTTGGAATTGGGGGTTAAATCACCAAAAATGATACCCGGGCGCGGCGCCGCTGCTGGCCACTGCTCCCCTCACCTCCCAGGGGTGATCGAGGGGATGGGTCAAATGCAGAGGACACATTTCACCACACCTAGTGTGTGTGACAATCATTGGTACTTTAACTTTACACATACAAACTGTAGCACACAAAAAAGCACATTTAATAAAAAAAAACCTTATTATGGTCTTACCTTTACTTATAAATGAAGTCCATGCGCCGGTCCTTCTGAACAAAAGCATCGATAACTTGTTTATAGAAGTCTTCCTTATCTTTCTTCAGTTTTAAAAGTCTCTCTGCCTCGATGGAGATCTTCCTTTAATTATTACCTCCTGCTTCGATTGAAAGTCTAGTTTAGAAAACTGTTTTATTTTAGATATGTAATCCTCCATGTTAAAAGTCCAGGCGAGAGGAAAAAAATAAACGATCGCTAACTGTTGCTGCTTGTTGTCACTTATTCTGCAGCCGAGTAGTCGCAGAAATTATCTCTGGGATCACTAGCGCCCTCTACCACCATGAGGCGGGATTACCGCGAGCCTCAGCCAGTGCGTCTTCGCAGCCGTTTTATGATTGCTCAGCACAAGAAATAGGTTACACACATACAGTTGTTGACAAAATACACTGTACATTATATACCTCAGCTAACTAAACTATGGAAATGTATAATATAACTCATATAGCAATACGGTCTCACTGCACAGCAGGCCAGCAGTTAGCCGAGTCATTGCGCAATCCATGGTGAGGCTCAACTGGCTGCTGATCACCGCAAGTCTATTCTCAGTATTTGAACGGCAAATGTAAAAATTCAGCGATTTTGAATAGAAATGATCTAAAACTGGTGAAGTTAAATGGAAAATAACTTTATAGTATAATCACTGGATACATATAACAATTTAATTAATTTTTTTTCTTTTTACATTTTTTTTCTTTCCATGATGGCACGTGAGGCCCCGCCTCACCTGCCTCCAGTGACTGCACGTCACTGGTATATATACGTATATACATTGTCTTTATAATCCGTTTTGTCATTTAACATCAATTAACATTGATGTTCATCAACATTTAACATTGTCACGTTTTCGATGGGAAAATTCATTTTTAGACAATATGATTTGCGTGAGCGGCTAGGAGACACCAAGAGTAACAAGCGGTAGAAAATGGATTAGAAAGGAAAGATTAAAAAAATAAAATAAAATAAAATAAAATTACTTGGGACTTACTGTGAGCCGGATTTTGGATGCTGGGGGGCCGGATCCGGCCCGCGGGCCGTAGTTTGGGGACCACTGTTTAAAGACTTTAGATAAGTGATTCTCAGACTGTGGTATGCGGGCTCCATTAGTGGTACGTGAAATAATCACGTAATTAAATATTCAAACACAGTGTTACTGTTCAGACTGTATGTGATGTATTTTAATGTTGGTCATTATGGTGGAGAGCCAAGTGTTTTCTGAGGTGGTATTTGATAAAACAAAGTTTGAGAACCACTGATTTTGGATGGAACTTTTGGAGCAGAAAATGAGTAAAATCGCTTCCGTGTGATTTTTAAAAATTCTGTACTCTACATACTGGACTCATTTCAACCATGTCTACTGAGACTTTTGCCAAAGTATTTTTTAAGTTAAGGGAAAATGCTTAATAAAATATACAAAATAAAACAATAAGCGACAATGTGAAAATACTAACAAAATAGTACAATTGCTTTGATCATAACTCTTCAGTTTTAGTGCGAACTTACAAAAACTTTGAGTAATATTTTTTTTCCAAAGCGGGTTATTCGGTGTGTGTGAGTGACAGGAAGAAAAGCTCTGACTCGCTTTGGTGGTTAGAAGTCATTTGGTGACAGCTTCTTGTTTGTGTGTATACAATTTAACAGCTTCTTTTGTCTGTCTTATATTCAGCTTGATAAGGTATTATTCTCTTTTATTACAATTGGGCAGAATAGTTCAAAATAAGCATTTGTTTACTCTTGCAATTAAAGTTGCATGCAAAGTGATGTGCACAACAGGTCGAGACCGCTCGGCTTTCAGTGGGGTGTTCGCAGAGGTGGAGGTGACTGGCTCAAGAATGTGTCTGCTCTCTGGTCCCGCCCACAGGAAATGCCAGTCCGGTCTGCAAGAGTCTGCAGTGATGAAAATACTCTTAGTGGAGACTGCATTTGTTTTATGACAAGAGGAGAGGATGGATGTACAGATGGAGGAGGAGGTCTGCTTGGTTGAGATAAGACAACGTCTTGATGGCTTTCAGAGGTGTCTGGTTGGGGTCAGGGGGACGCTGAAGACTAAACAGTCAATGTACATTCCTTAAGATCAAATTAATCATGTTCTGGAAGAAGGCATGCACAACAAAACACAGATGGGAAATATATAAAATGCAGCTCCATTCCCTCATCGCTATAAAATGTATGGCATTAGCCATTAGTGAGGCCTTTTCTTCTCTTTTCTCTTTGTCAGTATTTTTGCTACAAGTACACCGTACCATTAAGCCACTGATGGGATTATACAATGTTGTAAGTATTTCCAGATATCTTTCCAGATAGCTTATTTCCAAACAGCCACGTGACGCTTCCCTCCCAAGACTTATATCTGCCAAGGGAATCTGTTAGGTTAAGACAAGATATTGGCTTACAATGAGTAACTGACATGAATGACTTGCCTGATAATGACTAAATCACTCATGACTTTACTCTCGCTGTTACACAACAAGAATAACTCTTGGGAAATCAACGATTCTATGCTACATGCTAGAGATCAGCCCCAAATTTAAAGTGTTCTTTTCTGGCCTGTGAGCCATCATTTTTGTACAAAGCCCAGAATACTTTAGCAGGGGTTCTAAACCTTTTTGAAGTCGGGGCACAACTATTTTACGGCAGTGGGTCCCGGGCTCACTGAAATATTAACACAAAATTACTTAGTCTTTATTTTAATCACAGTCAATATTATCCATCCATCCATCCATCCATCCCTTTTCTACCGCTTGTCCCGTTCGGGGTCAAACCTAATTGCAGTTTAACAGGATAAACCTTGTCAAATGATATAAATGATAAATGGGTTATACTTGTTTGGCACTATTTCCACATTCACCCATTCACACATACATTCACACACTGATGGCGGGAGCTGCCTTGCAAGGCCCTAACCACGACCCGTCAAGAGCCAGGGTGAAGTATCCTGCTCAAGGACATAACAATGATGTAATGTCCAATGCGTCCAACCTGTCATGTGGTGTGGCCCATGGTTCTGTTCTGGGGCCTGTTTTATTTTTGTTGTATCTGATGCCACTTGGGAGGTTGATTAGTAGTTTTAAAAATGTTTCTTCTCATTTCTATGCAGATGATATTCAACTGTTATGCTCCTTCAATGATTCAGAGTTTCACTTTTTATCTGAGTTCTTGGAGTGCATATTCTGTATTGAAAACTGGTTGTCCTCAAATTTCCTCCAGATAAATTCAAACAAAACGGAAACTCTGATGATTGCCCCCGATAAAAAGATCCCCCTGATCAGGAAATTTTAGTCCTGACATTCCGTGCATTGCATGGTTGGGCCCCTCAGTACATCACTGACTTGCTATGCCACTACTCTTCAGGGCGCAGCCTCCGGTCTTGAGGCCAGGGTCTTCTAAAGATCCCGAAAACTTTATTTTAAAACCCGTGGAGACCTGGCATTCCAGGCTATAGCTCTCAGACTCTGGAACAATTTGCACCGGTCATTTCGTGATCTTGACTGTGTTGAAACTTTTAAGAAACATTTGAAAACTTCTCTTTTTAGTAAAGCTTTTAGTTAATGCACCTTTTAACTATAATTTTTAATCCACTTTGTATCCTTTTTATGATGTTGCCCCTGTAGTTTTAAATTGAATTGTTGTTTTACTTCACCTATGTTTTGTACAGGGCTTTGTGATTTTATCTGTGAAAAGCGCTTTATAAATTACATACTTACTTACTTATTTACTTACTTACTTACAACGGACGTGAGTAGGATTGCGGAAGCCGGGGATCGAACCAGGAACCCTCAGGTTGCTGGCACGGCCGCTCCACCAACCGAGCCACGCAGTCCCCATGAGATGATATAAGACCATGTGTTAATCACAAAGATTATTATCAAGGCTTCAAAAAATGATGCAATTTGTTATCACGTGACAACCTCTGAGGAAGGCAACAGTTGACGCCAAAACCGTCAGGTACGGAAGTAAACACACAGGTCTGACTATAAGAATAACAAATTGACTAATCAAATATACCGCGAAAAAAGGGACTCATAAAAACGGCGGAAAAATACATTTACATACAAATACGCAGTGATAAAATAAATAGTTTTTTAACAACATTAATCATAAATAAAATGTTTCTTAAATAAACTGCAAATGAAAATACAGCGTCAACATTTTAGTCATAATTTTTGCCTTAAGAAACTATGACTTTAGCTCTAGACTTCTTCTGTTTGTTTGAGATTGTCATTACAGCCACAAGTGGTGGAAGAGTGTATTCCAGAGAAGTACCCTTGATATACTTTTGTGCATACTATATATTTACTGTAACAGTAGATCCAAGATAGCAACATACAGTATACTAGAAGCCAGTGTTTGCCCAGAACATTGAGTCCATATCCAGAGTCTGACCGCTGCATCTGCCAGCAGCGCTCTTCATGTAGATTGCAAGTAGATGCCACACACACAATTCACTGCACCGCACAATATGCACACACACACACACACACACACACACACACACACACACACACACACACACACACACACACACACACGATAACTAAAGTGGAAATAAAAGCTGAAGGACAGGGTGGAGTCCATTCTGCTTTCTTAGCAAGTCCCTTATTTGGGCTCAAAAGCAGCAGCAGTAAACCTCCAAGACATTATTTTTTTTAAAACAAAAGACATGCTTGTTATAATGCTATTGTCATGATCGGCTATGCCAGAGTAGGACCCCAACGCACAAAATAAATTATAACAATAACAACAAAAAGAGCAAAAGGAGTGAGGAAAAATAACTAAGGATGCGCACAAAAATTGTGAAGAAAAAACAGTTAACACTGCACGGCAGCGCCGGAGCTGAGCCACACGGAACGAGAAGCGTGAGTGGAGCCAAAGCAGAGGAGTTGAACACGACTGGAAGGGTGAACCATCAGGAATCTACTGGCGCCGAGTGAATGGACTGTAGAGCTTATGTAGTCAGGAGGAAATGGGTATCAGGTGTGTGCGCAAGTGGCTCCGCCCCGTGACCCAGAAACCAGGCACTGCAACAAAAATCAGACAGGCGGCAGCAGAGCCTGACAATGATATAATCTATCTTAATCTTTCTTTGTCTTTCAGAAAAATAAATATTTATAATCCTCATTCTTGCGGTCTTTCAGTGTATACTTGTTTGGTCCCTCTTCCCACTGTCCTAAGTTCATACTTGAATTAAGTTTCTGAATGGAGTGAATCATGCCCTGCTTCAAAATGTTGCAGTCCAGGTTGGAATGAACCGCAGCTCTCCAGTGCCGGCAAGACTCATGCAGCCCCAGACCATGATGCTATCACCACCATGCCGGAAACAATTATCCGAGTGCACTTGTGTTGCCAATAATAGTTGTGTTGAGTTGTTTTGAGTAGATAGCAAACTTATCCCGCTATACAAGCTGTACACTGACTACTCTAATGTATATCCAAGTTTAATTTCCTATTCTGTAATATCGTCCCATGAGCAGATATACTGCCGTTTATAATGGGTGCTGAAATATCTAGTGTTTGGTGTATCTTACTTTTATATGAAGAATGCAACATTTTGGATTTAACTAATGAATATTGATCGTCCATAAATGCCCTGCACAGGTTTTTTAATGTGTATATCTTTACGGAAGTTCTGATGCTCTTCAAGGCTCCCGGTGGGTCTTATGCGAGTAACTTGAACCCTGTCCAAAAATAAGATTTATTATCTTTTTGAAGGCAATACTTGTATACTAGCTCATTACATTTTGCAGGTTTACAACTAAATTGCATCCAGTTGCCCTCTTCTTGTTAAATTGTTTAAGATAAAGTGAAAGTAAAATCAAGTGGCTGTTACGTGGCTAACTTTCGAACGTACTGCAAACATTATATCCCGCACACTTCCTGCTTTGTGCATGTTAATTTCCAAGGTAACGCACGCGTATGTGCATTAGTTGGGTTTGTTTTCAGTTAATGTGGGGTGGTATGGCTTGGTGGGTAGAGCGACCATGCCATCAACTTGAGGTTCCAGGTTCGATCGCCGCTTCCACCATCCTAGTCACTGCCATTGTGTCCTTGGGCAAGACACATCAACCACCTGCTCCCAGTGCCACCCACACTGGTTTAAAATGTAGCTTAAAGATGTAGATAATGGGTTTCACTATGTAAAGCGCTTTGAGTCTCTAGAGAAAAGCGCTATATAAATATAACTCACTTCACAATGATAGCCTATCATAACAAGAACATAACTGCAAATTCTTAGTCGTACTGCTGGGATTTTTTGTGTCCCTCTTCACATCGTGCTTCAAATATTGCGGCTTTACCACATATATTTTTCCAGCATATTGTACATATTTTTGGCCTAAATTAATTGTAAATTGAGTCTTATTTATGTATTACAGTTAGGGATGTCCCAATCTGATGCTGATATTGGATATTGGTCTGATATCAGCAAAAAACTAATTTTAAACTTGTTTAGACCAGTGATTCTCAAATTCTGGTACGTGTACCACAAATGGTATGCAAAATATTTGAACATTATTTAAGTACGTTTATTTCCGATATTTACCCAGTGTTAATTACTGTACAGTTTTATTTTCTTATATTACTGTTCAAACTCTGAGTAACGTTACAGTGTTACAATATTAAATACTTGATAAATAAAACCTCTGCCCTTCTTTTAATGAACATTTATGCCTACTATGCTATTGTATTTTAATGTTGGTCATTATGATGGTACATGGAGAGTGTTTTCTTAGGTGTCTTAAGTTTGAGAACCACTGCTTTAGATGGTTTATATCGGCTTGAAACTAAACTTTCCAATTTGTAAGTGCTCCTATGCAGGCAGTCCTGCAGCACATTTACTTGGGCAAAGCTCGACAGCCAGTTGTCAGCTAAATGTCCCCCAATAAGCACAGAGGGTTGGTCATTCACTGTATTTCAGTGATGTCATCGAGAAATGGTAGCCTGAAAGGCTAAAGGGCTACTGGAAGCTAGCAGCTACGCAACAGCTAAGCACACAATAGCACACAAGCGAGACACGAAATATCTTTAATTGAACAATATTGCTGTCTACAACATAACATGTGTCAATATAAGGCTATATTGAGTGAAACTAGTGTAAAGGTGATTATATTGGCGTTATTTCTACTTGAAAGTGCTGTAATTATGTGAAACAAATTTATTTGGAAGGTCAAAAACATTTTTTAATGCTCCAAGACAATATTCAATTTATTAATGATAATAATCCTACTTAGCGGAAATTTGTTTGCCACAATCCAGCCTAAGATGAATTAGCCACGAGATACGAGCAACGACTGTGCTACGTCGTGAATGATCATCTAATTTATAAACCAACTCGATTTCGATTCAAAATTTGTGTTTGCCGATACGATTCAGGGACGATAATATTTTTTTTAGAAACATATGATTCGAAACGATTCAGTGAGTTGAAATCGATTAAGTTACTTTTAGGCAAACAAAAACCAAGCAGTGTGTTGTGAAATAAATACTGAATATTGGACACTGCAGGTGAAGTTTCCTATATTTCTGTTTTTTTCTTTTAAGGGAATTATGTATAAACGAATTATAGATACAAACAAGCAAGTAAATATTCACATTCACATCTTATTTGAATAAAGTGCAACCAACACTTTAGGTTGAGTTAACAAGAGGAATCACTTTCTGCTCACATTTTCAATATTCAATTTAAAAAAAAATAAAAGTACAGTAACCAACCTTTTTAATGGTAGATTTTCCTGCTTCTTCTGCTTTTGTTTTTGAACATAAAATAAAACAATATTAATTTCAAAAATAAAGTGCAACCAACATCTCTTCAGGTTGAATTAACAATAGCTTTTCGTGCTACTTTTACTGTTGTTGTTTTTTTTTTTAAATAGAAATAATATAAATATTCAATGTCAATGTAAAACATTAGGTGCAACTAAATCTCTTCAGGTTAAAGAAGCAGCTATTTGATCTGCTACTGCTCTCATTTTAATAAACAGTTACAATAGCAGAGAAGAGCCACAACAAATACAAACGCCACAACCCAACAACATAGAGCCATAGCACAACAACTATAAGCCAAAACATGACAATAGAAAGAGGGAACAGAAGTGACAGCGGACAAGTTTTGGAGACTCATCCACTTTCTTAGACGGAAAGTTGAAAACGGTGTAATGAACAAAGTTTGGAAAGTAAATTAAGTGTGACCACTTTTTCAGTCATAAATATATTTTTTTACTTCTTCAGTAACACTGTACTATATTCAGGAAGTTGGTTCGTAACTTGCTCCACTGTCACTTCCGCTGTGTCCATTGTGAACTTTGTGGCTCAAAGTTGTGTCGCGGCTTTATACCATTGTGTTGGGCGTTTGATTTTGTTGAGGCTTTTGCAATCGTGCTATAGCTGAAAGTTGTTGTGTTGTAATTTATGATATTGTCTCGTCCCGTCTGCATTTGTTGTGACCTTTTTTGCCACTCTTGTTTTGCCGACTGATGACGATGACGCCACAGAAAGGCAGACAGACTTGTATAATTTTAACGTCCGTATCAATAAAAGAACTAAACTTCATAAGAAATCTGCTGTTCTTTAATGCGATGTTTTCCTTTTTCTAGTATTGATAAACTAAATATATTTCCTTTTAAAACGATGTTGAATTGATACCTAGCTTCAGAAAGGCAAACTTCCCGAGCACAGATTGATGTAGTTAAATATAAATGGATACATCAATTAATCGTCACACCCCTATTTTATAAGCCAATATGTTTTTATTTTAACGTTTAATTTTTTTCCCCTTCTTTTACAAAGAATAAAAGACAAAAAAGGGCAAAGGTTTAAAAACCACTTGGATCTCTTCTCCACCTGATACAAGCCCCCATCTCGTGCTCCATACAGTCAGCGTTATTTCACATTCACATGCATTATATACATTTCAAACTGGGATGCTGATTAGCTTCCTGCCAGGAATGCCGACACCCACCCCCTTAACCTGAAGCTGGGTTCCTCAGTGGGTGGAGAGCTGGAGCGGCCGCTGTTTGTTTTTCAACGTGTCCTTATTTCCGTGAATTCTGACCTAACAGGAAGAGTGGAGGGTGGACGGGACAATGGACCATTGTAAGACTGCACTTTATGTCCATGCGAGGCTTAAACAGGAAAAGGCGCCAAGACGGACACATCCACATAAGAATGTTTTTGTTGCTGTGTCTGTATCAGCCGCACGCACTTCCAAACTTCACAGTAGAGCTACCCTAAAGAAATCTTCAAATCTACCCAGTTTTCCGAAGTCTGTGCTTTCCAGAACTATTCATCAGAGTCTACATAAACACTACTGTGGCTGACCAGTTGACCAATTAGAGCCAACTTAAGGCATGATGTTTCCGTGCCAGGAAAACCAGAAAGTCTTCCTCCATTAAAAAAAATGTGGACAAAAATGACTATAAAAGGGATGGCAAGCAGCAGTGTATGAAAGTTGTTGCAGGGTTGATTTATGACTCTTAAATCAACATATTAAAGCTGTGGCTGGAGGCTCAAGTGTTTATAAAAATGATATTTGGCATGTGGAGCAACACAAACTAAATATGCAAGCATAATGGAATGAAGAACATGTGATGAACACACACAGAACCCTTAACTATGACCTCGGTTCAGGCACTTTGAGTCAGGCTTCAGGATCAAGTGATGGATGAGTCCTGACCGCCTGTCAAAAAAGAGCCAAAGGAAAGATGTTGAGGAAGCGAGGCTATTTAGAGACCAGGAGGTATGTGGCAGAGCTCCGCTGTTTTCCGATGCTATGTGTGTGAGTGCGTGTGTGTGTGTTTAAAGTAATCACCTTGTGTCGACGCTGCACCTTCCTGTTGGCCGTGTAGTTGCAAAGTTTTTCAATGCAAGCTGCATTTTCTACTGGCTGTGTGTTACAGTTCTAAGCTACTTTCTTGCAAAGATCCCCTCTGTTCATCTACGCCAAGGACATTCAACTAAACTGTTTTGGGGGCTACATTTCCACCCTATTATTCTTACCGTATTGTCCGGACCACCGCACTTATTTTCGATCGCTTTTTGTATATAAGGCGCACCGGATTATAGGGCGCATTAAAGGAGTCATATTTTTATTTTTTTTTAAATGTAAAACACTTCCTTGTGCTCTACATAACATGTAATGTTGGTTCTTTGGTCAAAATGTTGCATTGATTATGTTTTACAGATCATCTTCAAGCCGCTTTCTGACAGTCGCTTCAGGGCGTGCCGCACACTTATCATTACACCATGTACCAAATAAAATAGCTTTGAGGTCGGTAAGCAAAACTAGCATTATTCCGTATATTAGGCACACCGGGTTTTGAGAAAAAGAAAGGATTTTAAATGCGCCTTAAAGTCAGAAAAATACGGTACTTGGAATATTCCTGAGAACCAGCATCCTCTACAGTAGATATTTTCAGTTTGGGCTATTTGTTTTGTCAGTTACAGGAGAGCTCCGTCGTTTTTAAGGACATTCTACAAAAACGCTGTAGTCAAAGATCATATTGAAAGCCCAATAGTGTTTATAGGAATCTGCTGCAAAAAGTAGTTTCATCTGAACTTGCAGGCCACCAGTTGAATCGCCCAAATGATGGGAAAAAAGAGAGTACCTAAAATGGAACCGAGAGGAACACTACTAATATAACTAAAGAAGTTGAACAAATGACTACTGACTCGAGGTGGGAATCTTTGACCACCCCACGATTCGATTACGATTACGATTCAGGAGCTACGAATCGATTAAAAATTGATTAGTGATGCAACTTTAATTTATGTATATTGATGCAGTTTTAATTTTTTTTTCCTTTCACTAATTACGCGTTTACTGTGCATCTGTTGGGAACATCTCTGCGCTGCTGACCCGTCTCCACTTGGGATGGTTTCCTGCTGACCCACTATGGACTGGACTCTCACTATTATGTTGAATCCACTATGGACTGGACTCTCACAATATTATGTCAGACCCACTCGACATCCATTGCATTCGGTCTCCCCTAGAGGGTGGGGGGGGGGGGGGGGTCACCCACATATGCGGTCCTCTCCAAGGTTTCTCATAGTCATTCACATCGACGTCCCACTGGGGTGAGTTTTTCCTTGCCCTTATGTGGGCTCTGTACCGAGGATGTCGTTGTGGCTTGTGCAGCCCTTTGAGACACTTGTGATTTAGGGCTATATAAATAAACATTGATTGATTGATTGATATTACTTGCAACTTTTAAAAACAGAGCATATTTAATAAGAAACTCCGATCAAATGTATTAAATTAATGGAAATATGTGCAAAACTGCAACAATAGTGCTCTATAATAAAGGAGCTGGTCGGATCTCTTGGTGAGTTGGCTCGCTGCAGTCAGTCAAATTTTAGAACTGTCAACATTATTTTATTTACAGTAAATACATCGATTATTGACGTTTACTAATCGATTTTATAATCGTTCATATTCGAATTGCAATGCATCTAAAAATCGAGTATTTCCCCCACCTCTACTGTTAACTGCATCTGAAGTGAACAAGTTACAGCAAGGTCCAAGTTACACAAATCACATTGTGAAAAAAATTGTAACTAGAAAAAAGGAGAGGACTTAAAGGGGTGCCTTAAGAAATGCCTCAGTTATGTAAATCACAAGTTTGGATCCCAGCGTGCTATGTTTGCTAGCAAGGTTAACATGTCAATGCAAGGATGTGCCAATGTGTTTACAGCGTTCCAAGTTCCTCTACACAGGAGCACTATTTAGGAATTTGCTGCAATTAAAAAAAAAACTGAACTTGGGGCCGTTAGGGTGTCATTCCCCGTGTTCTATTGATGTCTGCTCCCCTAGACTACTGAGCATGCACACAAATGCAAATATTTCAAATATTTGCCTCACTCAAAAAGCAGTTGCCTCTTGTACTACTTAAGTAAGTGAGTCGTCATTTTAAATTATGTTTTTTTCATTGTATCTTCTGACCAGCAAGCATATATATAGACGATAACAGCGTGAGAAAGTTCACATTGTATGTTAATGCTCATCGAAAGCTCGAACATGTGTGCCTCGTGTACAAGTAAGAAGTGATTTTAGATTATGTTTTTTACATTGTATCTTCAGTAAGCATGTAAGCATGCAGACAACTACAATGTTACAAAGTTGACATTGTATATTAACGGGTAGTAAACATGTAGACAATTACAGCGTGAGAAAGCTACTGGTAGTTTTTTCGAGGAAGCAGTCAAATTCGACAGAAGACCGGGCCAGATTTGGTCCTCGGGCAGCCAGTTGAATAGCCCTGATTTACGCCTTTTACCGGGCTTCACAGGGAGCTGGAGCCTATTCCAGCTTGTTAACTAACTAACCTACCGTAGTTCTTCTCAAATAGTGTGGCGGCCCCCCCTCGGGAGCACGGTGCAATCCCAGGGTCGGCGCGTTTGACCCTGGAAAACATGCTTTATCAGTATCATGCTGGAATGCTTCAAACCCCGCTTTGAAAAGCTGTGCACTGCAAAACGTGCCCATTGTAGCCATTAATCTTTTTGAGTTGAGTTGAGTTTGAGTTTATTTCGAACATGCAATCATACAACATGATACATCCTCATTTTGATAAATAAAAAATCATTACTAATTATTGTATTTATTTTTGTTTTGTAGTTAAGGTGTTTATATATATTATGTGCTCATCAATTTGAATGTAATATCATTTATTGAGTTCATTTTTTTTCCAGTATGGTTTGCATTTTTTTTAATTTTAGGCAAACTGATGCATTTTAAATCTTTTCTGTTATAGACTAAACATTTTTTTAAATAAAGTTATTCTTTGTTTGAAGTTGCTCTATGTTTTTTCTTTTTGTTTTCTTTAACGTCAATAATGACACAGTGTTATGCAAACGTGTACTTAGAACAATTGTACGGACAAACGATACTATTTATAGTCACGGCGAAGACTCAGGGGGCGCAAAACGTTTTCTTCTTACTAAAATGCACATCTTTGGAATGTGGGTGGAGGTCCTAAATTAAAAGACACTGTACTAGTCAACGGGACCGAAAATTTTGAATTTTCGAAATACGCTAAGTGTTAAAACAGGGCAGCTACTACTACAAGCAGATCAGGTGATAGGTTTGGGGCCCCATTTTGCGTGACGAGGCGCATGTAAAATGTCAATTAATAAATGACAGGGTATTTCATAAGGAATTTTATCGAAAAACATATTCCAAGCCCCTTCCTGCTCCGTCACTGGAACGAACATAATGGCTCATTGTGCTAAATTGGAAGGCTGCAGCTCCTCCCTGCCATACGTGCTGAATTAGGGATATTGTTTATTTCCTTAAATTGAACGGTTGTACTGTGAAGTTTCGGGAAGTATGCAATGGTTACCTGAAATATGTAAAAAAGACTGATCTCAAATTTAACCCCGATTGAAAAGTAATTGAAAGGTAGGTAATTGATGAGCCTTCTGTCTTCTTTTGTGTATTACTGCACCATGTTGGTCGACATTCTGGAGTGCAGTTGTCTTTGGCTTCATGTCAATATTTGCCAGTAATTATTTGACTGATGCATGTTTTTGTATTTGTATTATTTCTATTTATTTTTATTTTATATATAATTGTTGTGGATTACTTGTTGGGGGTGAAAAAAAGAACATTTGACATGTTTTTGATTGTATTTCCGGACTATATGTCAAAATCTAATAAACAAATGCTTAAAAAAAAAAAATCAATTTAAAAAAAGAATATAATGGTCAATTTCCCCTTGTAAAGTCACCTTAAGCGTTAATTCACTGGTCCTGTAAGACAGACATGTTGGGTTCCAGGATGTTTTGCCAATTTATGTTTTAATCATGTTACATTTTTTATTTTCCACTAAAAAAAGATTAATTATTAAAATGAATGAATTTGCTTTCAATCCGAAACAGGCATCAAATTAAATTTGAGTTAATAAATCAAATAAAAATCATTTCATTCAAATAAAAAAGGTGCTAGCACTTTTTGCAATGCAGAGGGGGGTGCATAAGGCCCCCAATAAAAAAGATGATAATATGCAGCTTTGAATGATACACATTAAATATTTTTATTATGTTGTTTTGTGGGATATGACGGTACCTCGGTTTCCGCACACCCTACTTTAAATATGATTTAGTTTTTCGACAAAAACTTGCTAATATTTTGCAAGTGCGTGTCACAAACATCAATGCCCAAACATAGAATCCCACGCCGAGGTGGCTCAGTCTCTGTGCTTTTTGTATTGAGTATGACTGCAAAATAGCTCACCATGGGGCCTAATAAAGTATGATAAAGAAGGTGAGAAACACTATTGAACTCAAGACAGGAGTCGTAGCAGAGTGCAAAGGTGGTGTAGAGTAACTCTCCCCTTTCCTCCTCCTTCTACCCTCATCACCGTTTTCACCAACAAGACTTTGATAAAGGTAAAAGTCATTTCAAATGTTAATTTATCCATTTCATTAATACATTTAATGTATTTGAATATTTTATATATTTTTTAGCCTGTAAAATTATATATAATAATGATAATATTATTATCATACCATTTTTTGTAACACACAATAAAATAATTGCTGTATGATATGTTTATCAATACATTTTTGTGTATACTATAAAGTGTTCAACGTTTGAGGTGGAGCCTACTGTATGTCTACCTTTGTTGCAGCTTTGAAAATGTCCTGACCACAAACATATACCATACGCACAATTAACGTGAGCGTTTGCTTTTTTTTTGTCAACAAGTGAACGCTGATGGAAGCCATTTTGTGTCAGGTTTGGGCTTAAGTGTGATTTGATTCACCATCCCATAATTAGTTCCCACAATGGGAAGCTTAGTTGCATCTAAATGACAGGGTTGGGCTGTTACAGTAGGGTGTTTTAATTGGGAAAATGACTGTGTGCATGTGCAAAAAGGTATATTTGTGTATATATGTCCACAAATGAAATGGCATTTAACTTTAACATGTTTCTCCCCATACATAACATACAAGGGATTTGGTGCATCAGCAGGCTTGAAGGCGATGAAACAATATTAAAAGTAGTTTCCGTTATAGATTTTAGTTAGATTTTGCCAAATGTTTTCCTTGTTGGCCTGGGAAGTGTTTTCATCCTTTTTCATCCGATGGACTCTGACGGACCGGTGATACAGTTACATAATTGTATATTGGAATAAATTAGAATATAATATAGCCTTTAATGTCATGGCATGATCAAGAAAATTGAATGCAATTCTTTATGGCGTTATACGCGACAAAATAGTTCTAAAAAGAACACATGTAAAACACATGGGGGCCTGATGTACGTTTGTACTAAGATCCAAATACCACTCACTGGTGATGTGTGGATCGATACTGAAATATAGATGTCACGACTTGGTCCTGGGTGTTTGCTTTTCCAGAAGGCAACGGAAAGTTGGCTCGGGCGAGACGGGAATGTAAGTCCATGTTTTATTTAATATATCAAAAAAGAACAAACGAAAAGCGCGCACAATGGCGGAGGTACAAAACTAGGCTATTGAAAACAAAACTTGCACATAGGCAGAAACTGTGAACAATGAAACAAAAAACACTAACTGTGGCATTAATAAACAAAAACTTACTTGGCATGTACTATGAAGTGCGCAGAGGTAAACAGAGTGTGACAGGGGTATGAATCCGGATGTCGCCAGAACGACAAACTGAAAACAATGAACTTAAATACTACAGACATGATTAGTGAAAACAGGTGCGTGACTCAAAACGTGAAACAGGTGCGTGACGTGACAGGTGAAAACTAATGGTTGCTATGGTGACAAACAAACAAAAGTGCACAAAAAGTCCAAAAACAAAACCGAACATGACTAAAACAAAACATGATCACACAGACATGACAATAGATACCGATATCAGCTCTTCAAGCTCTAATATCGATTCTTTAATCAAAATATCAAAACTTTTGATACTTTCATTCAGTGGTGTCCAAACTTTTAACATATTAATGATAAAATTGTATAACTGCATAACCTAGTGTGTCAAAACTTCCGCCTGTTTGAAAATATTAATGTACAGTTACATATTTAGAAGCGTTTATTGTGGTTGTTGTAATTTTTCAAATTAAATGAGGTGGCGACTTGTCCAGGGTGTACCTCACCTTCTGCCCGAATGCAGCTGGGATACCACAAGAGGGACAAGCGGTAGAAAATGAATGGATGGATAGAATTCATAAGTTAGTTTTATCAAAATGTTTAATTGACCAACTAAACTTTGTTTGTATTTTAAGTGTATTTAATTTTTATTTTGAAAGCTTCTTATATTTTAGATTAGGGGTCTCTAAACTTTTTTCACCAAGGGGCGCATGCTAAACAATCAAATGTTTGATATTTTAAAAAAAAAATGCTTGAAACAGATATTATATATATTTTTAAAGACAAAATTGTGTTATAGGCGACTAAGTGTATTATTATTATTAGTTTAAAATGCAAGGTTTTTCTCATTACCTTTCTATGATTTGCATTTTTCCTGACATTTTTAGCAGACACATTAGGGGTATTTGTAGGTGCCAGCCTGAATTTTACTTGGTATCCGATGGGAAAGAAAAATATGTGGTATCGCATATCATTACCACACACTAAACACATGTGCAAACTATAAAATTGTGTGTACCACGTACTATATGTTGCATGTGATCTACAAAGATTATATGTAATGGTGCAGACCGCCCTATTTAAATGAGGTTTTTGGGTGTACTAAGTGGCTTCACCATGGAAATACTCATTTCCCTCCACGCTAATGCTATCATGCTCTCCAACATTTGGGGTTTTGCAATGTTGTTGAAAAAAAGAAAAACATCCATAATCTGTATCACTTTTTCTGCTATATAGAATGGCAATCCATACAACAGAACCTATTTTTAGCTCTCTGCAGGCAGGCGCACAGCACCGCAGCCCATTCATGCGTCTGGAATGATCCAAATGCATAAAAATGCATATTGCAAGACATTTGTATGTATGTTAATAATAGATTTCCTAAATGAAAACATTAACATCATAAAAAAAAAAAAAAAAAAAGACATCATTTGAAGTCATTTTAATCACCCCCTAAAGTACTAGTAGAATGGAAAAACAGGTTTTGCTCTATTTTTAAGCGGTTATCATATATTTCTGATTTATAGCGCCAAACACTTACATAGGGTGTAATTTGAAGTGATATTTGCGAGCTAGCACGCCAGTCGGAGTCTCCTCACTCGTCTTTGCAACATATGCAATGATCGCCTTTCGGGTAACCATCTGGTAAAGGTTAAGTAGCATGTGCAGTCAAAATAAATTGACTGATCTGCGTTTATAAATAATAATTGCAAAACTGTTTCTGTGATTAATCACACGAGTTAACTAGTCATTTTTAACAGCCCTAGTTACAACTAATAGTAACTAAAAAAAATTTAAATTTCATTAGAAATTGCGTGTGAATGCTCAAAAGTTGAAGGCGAACTGAAATGCTAACAGTTAGCATGCAAGCCAGATAGCATCAAGTAACAAAATAAACAACTCTTAGATTTGTATCTGCAAAAATTTGCATTTCAACGTTCAACACATGTGTTAAGTACCAAAATATGACTATGAGGTTTAAAACAGAAAAATTAGCTAAAGAGCAGTTATTTTTGTTGGTAAGAGTTAAGAGATTATTATCATATCATATCATACATATGTCAGGTAAATGCTGCCAAATAAGAACACGTTTGTAATTGATTTACCATGGACATATAATGCTTAAATAAATACATAAATGCATTAAACTAAGAAGTGAATGCTTATATGTTACATTACCCAGAAGGCTTAGCGCTCTAGATGGGAAACAGAAGTAGGTCTGAGTTACACGGGATGACCCCAAAAGGGACAAGCGGTAGAAAATGGATCAATCAATCAATCAATCTTTATTTATATAGCCCTAAATCACAAGTGTCTCAAAGGGCTGCACAAGCCACAACGACATCCTCGGTACAAAGCCCACATACGGGCAAGGAAAAACTCACCCCAGTGGGACGTCGATGTGAATGACTATGAGAAACCTTGGAGAGGACCGCATATGTGGGTAACCCCCCCCCCCTCTAGGGGAGACCGAAAGCAATGGATGTCGAGTGGGTCTGACATAATATTGTGAGAGTCCAGTCCATAGTGGATCCAACATAATAGTGTGAGAGTCCAGTCCATAGTGGGGATGGATGGATGGACAACAAATGTGCCATTTGAGCAATAAATATTTTCTATATGATTGCATGTTGCTGTTCCTGCCTAGTCTACACAACACATAACATAACGTAAGTTTTGATTAGACCGTTTATGTGCGTGTTTAAGCGACACCTAAAGAAAAATTTGATTCCCGCAAATTGACGATGAGTGGCCAGATTGTGCGGGGAAGTTGCAGTCATTGGTTGAGAAGCTAAATGCAATTTGCGGGGATTGGTTGGATTTGCTTGAATTGACATGATCGCAACATCTCAAATTCCTTGGGGGACTGAAATCGGCGGTAAAAAAAAAGGTCATCACACTGTTAGTATTGCCCCAAACATATATTGCACAATACATGTTTTGCCTCATGAAGAGGTATTATGAGCATTACAATCATTTATATATTCTGGATAAAATGTGTTGGTCAAAGTTTTAAATAATCTGAACAGAATGGATCTTTCAGAGTGTTTTTAGCTTAACTGAGAGATCTTCAAGGAAGGGAAAAGAGCAGCTGATGATCTTCTAGGCTGAGTTGACGACCCCCTGGCGTGGTTTCCTCTGCCACTGTGCATCAAGTAAACCACACACACATCCAGTATGTTGCTATCCATGACCCAGCGATAAAAAGACACCGGCTGTTTCTGCAGAATCTTCAGGAAACACAGTCTCTGCTGTGCCTTCTTGATCATTGATGTGGGGTGATGCTCCAAAATCAGGTCCTCCTCTGTATGGACACTAAGGGAGCAGACGTCCAAGATGGACAGGTTGTTGTCCGTACACCATGCTGACAAGCGCTGTACCTCTTCCTTTCATGCAGACCTATTTCCCCAATAGATGAACTCGGCTGAGCAGGTGCGTCCCAGTGTTTACGTGGCTAAATATCGTACTCATGTGAAAGAGTCATTCAAGGGATGCATGCTCAGGGAGACACAATTACACTGACAGATTCCTCGTTACACATGCAGGAATTGCGTGAATTCCCGGAGGATGCATTTCTTGCCAGAAATCCGGCTCGAATTTGAGAGCAAGATACAACAAACACGTTGTCTATGCAGTGAGAAGCCAATTCTAACACAATAAGCTAACTGCTAATACTTCAATGTAAAGTAGGGTTGATTGATCCGGATGTCAATACTGTGAATACCTAGTGATTAGATCAATCTCAGGGCATTCAATCGATCGCAACTGGACTGTTTGGTTTGTCTTAGAAGACAACATCAGCTGTGCACAATGTTTTTAATTTTCAGAAAAATAAATAAATATTTTTTTCTGTTTTAAAAAACATATTTTGTGCAACTAAAAACAACTACCGGTAACATAAATTTAAAAAAATCACATAAATTCTGTGGCTTCTATTCATTTTTGTTTTTCCTTTTTGTTATTATAGTATTGTATTTGTACAATAGGTCTTCTCAATTGCTTGGTATCTTGTATATATTTATCCATCCATCCATTTACTACCGCTTATTCCCTTTTGGGGTCACGGGGGGCGCTGGAGCCTATCTCAGCTACAATCGGGTGGAAGGCGGGGTGCACCCTGGACAAGTCGCCACCTCATGGCAGTGTATATATTTATGTCCTAAGTATTATAAAGCTGGGAATGGGTTGGATCTGGGGTTGCTCTAATTTTTTTTATTAGATTAATTTATATTCTGTGACATTTGTAAATACAACTTCAAAAATACATTTCTAAAAAGACCAACAATGCGCAAATCAGTCAAATGTCAGCAACCAAGAAGAGCTTTTGTAAGCTGTTCTAAAAACGTTTTATTATGATTTATTTACCAAATAATATATTACGAGAATCGTGTTGTATCGAAAGTGGATTCGAATCAAATAACACCCCAAGAATCGGAATCGAATCGGATCTTGAGGTGCCCAAATATTCCCACTTCTAATTTATATATTGTTTCAAAATTTCCCTGTGAAAAATTAATAGTAATTCTTTTGACCCTGCCACCTAAAAGAATCGGAAATAAGAATCATTAAGAACCGTAATCGGAACAGTAAGCGAAAACAGAATCTAAACCGAAATCATACAAATTCAAACGATGCCCAACCTTACTCCTGATGTTTAAAACTATGCCAGTTGGTTATATTTAAGCTGTTCTGCAGCTGAGGAGAGGCACCATCAGACCATGTTTTTATAGTCTTTGTTGTTTTAAGAGCACTTTTCCTGAGGGGGGACGTATGGTCCGACTGGTCCAGGTGTGCTGGTGGTTTAGGCCCTGTAGCCATGTTGACGTTGGTGTGTCCAAGGTCTTTGTTCCCCTGGTGGAGTATTCAATGTGTTGATTGCATTTGGAGGCAATGATTATAAATCTGCATGGTTAAAATCAGAATGCATGCCCTGAATAAACTACTAATACTGTCATTAGTATTAGCAATTATTCTTCATTAAATAACAATGGTATTTCCAAAATAGATCTACATATACAGTAAATACAAATTGACATAGTTACCTGACCCTAACGGTCAATAGCCTGGTGGTTGATGATCACTTTTATTATAAAGCAATATTACGTTTGAAAAATTATGTCCATATGAGAGGTAAATCCAACAATACTTCAAGAAAAAAATGAACAAGACACACATCAAGCATCCACATCTGATGGTGTAATTCAACAAAAATCCTTGAAAGAGGCAAAAGAGAGAACAAGCACCTGTGTCCACTGCAGACTCCCCAGACGGACATTTGGTTCCAGACTCATGAAAAACACAGTAGCTGCTGTTATTTTAGGAGTCAAATTAGCACGGCAAAAAAAAGTTGCGGGGTTCTAATTTGAAGCAGCCTGGCTCGTTTTGCGCAGTAACACAAAACTGTAGAAAGATTTGTCGCAAGTATGGGTTACAAACATTTTTTTATTGAAAAAGCAGGAATTAACTCAAATGTCAAATGAATAGGTATTTTGACATTTGGGGATAAAGTTGTGACAAACCTACTGTGCTCTTCCATGTGAGACTATTTTAATAACATCTGAGAGTATTCCTTTTTTAAACATTGCTCCTTGTAATAACACATGCTCAAAGTTGTTGCACGCCAACAAACATAGCTCATTTCTTTATGACCTTGACACTTCTGAAGGAGTGAGTCCGGGTGAGAAGTATGAAAGGTATAAAAAGTCGTTATCTTACATTTTCTTTTTTAGGAAAACGTTTTAACAAACATAATTACATAAGTTTCCATATAAATGCAGCAATTACAGGTTCTTAACTCCATATAATGTCATTGCGCAAGAGACCATTGGAATATAATTCCAGAGCACTGTTTTTTCCATCCCAGGAAATAGTTCTCGCCATGTCTTTCATTTGGTTGCATTTCATGCTGTTGGAACGTCTCTCTGTGTTTTTGGCAGCCATTTGTAATGTTTAAAAGTAACTTCCAGGCGACCGCTTTACAATGTATTCATATGTTTCCTTCTCCTCCTGCTTTTTTATCTTCTAACCTCCATTTTATTCCTAAATAACACATTCACTTGTCAGATTCAATTCAAGTGACATGTTTAGTTTTCTTTGGTGAATTGTAAAATTGTCTTTTTCCCCCCTCATAATTACTTACTTACACAATGCAAAATCTACACCAATATCCAGAGTCACATCTGGGTTTGATTAATAAACCAATCAATCAAATTTGATTTGTATAGCACTTTTCATACATAGTACATACAATATGTAGCACAAATTGCTTTACATTTAAAAACTTGTTGAATGTGTGTGTGAATGTTGTCTGTCTACCTGTGTTGGCCCTGCGATGAGGTGGCGACTTGTCCAGGGTGTACCCCGCCTTCCGCCCGAATGCAGCTGAGATAGGCTCCAGTACCCCCCCACCCCCACCCCCCGACCCCAAAAGGGAGACAGCTGTAGAAAATGGATGGATGGATGGTTCCCGCCCTCATTACCTAACCCCAGGTTTAAACAGTCAACCCCACCCACCCCAAACCCTCTTTTCCCTCGACCACACACATGCACATATAATAAAAGTCATGTAAAAACATATGTGGCTGAGCCCAGAAGAACCAGGTGACATGATGGGAGCCACTTCCAAACCATGTTTGGTTCCGTAATCCTGTCATACAAGGACCATGCTAATATTGTTGCTTTGAGAAAAAATATGTAATGTAATGTTTTTGTAATGCACAAATTAGTAGAGATTGGAGGATCCAAATATCAATCATAGCAATACAAACATTTTAATCAACAAATGTCTATTGGCTCCTCTTGCATTCAAACATGGCTTTAGTTAAACACTTGACCTAGAGGCACTTCTAGGTTTTAGGCGATGGTCCAGAGTCCCAATTGACTACTGTTTATTTACCTGCATTTGAAAAAATATTTAAAATGGGATGGAGTAGATTTATACACTCTTGAGAAAAATTGTGAAAAAATGTTTTTATATCTGAGGGGTCCACAAATTAAGCATTAATCAGTGAAAGACAATGTTGGAGCCATCGGTAAGCACATCAACTAAGCTTTAAATCTCAGGGCATTCAATGGATTGCAACTGGACTGTTTGGTTTGTCTTAGACAATGTTTCACCTCTCATCAGAGTAGGCTTCATCAGTTCATGCTCATAGACTTAGATTGGTCAGATCTAGTCTTAGATTTAGATTGGTCAGATCTAGTCCTAGACTTACATTGGTCAGATGTAGTCTTGCGGCTGGTGCCAAAACCCAAAATATTTATACTCCAAAACCAGGAGGGTGTGCCTGGGCAAAGGTGGTTTCGCCCTATCGTAGTGAGAAAAACAACTGTTTTAATGCAAACGAGCAATCTTAACTGTCAAAGCCAATGACAGCCATTGCAGTGTAAATTCCCTTCGTTAGCATTGAGGTATTGTGTGGCAAAACAATCGCTGTGGATCGACTACTGCCAGTCCAAAATAGTCAGAATCCCTCATTGCTAGCATTCCATTCAGTTGTAAACAAATGGCACAAATGGCATTCTGGTCACCTTCTGTGACCAGAATGTTTCTAACTCCTGTTATTTGTTGGAGGCTAAATTGCAGAGTCTTTTAGAACTGGTTGAAAAGACAGTGTTGTATGTGGGAGACAGGTGGTGTCGCAGGCTACATCCTCTGTTCAGGATAGGTTTTCAACCTTGATATAGATGGCTTCCCTCACTCTTTCGTACCATCCGTCCTCCCTCCACAGAATCTGTACATTTTGGTTCTCAAAGGAGTACTGTTTCTCATTGAGGTGCAGGTAGACAGCTGACTCTTGGCCTGAAGAGTTTGCCTGTCTATACTCTGCCATGTGTCGGCTTAGTGGTTGTTTTGTTTCCCCTAATATATGAATCGATGCATTCATCATTACATTGGATAACATACACCAGATTGTTTTTGTGGGTGTGGGGTGTCCGATCTTTAGGATGCACCAGTCGCTGTCTCAGGGTGTTTCCTGGTTAGAAGCAGAGGTGGGACCAAGTCATTGTTTTGCAAGTCACAAGTAAGTCTCAAGTCTTTGCCCTCAAGTCCGAGTCAAGTCCCGAGTCAAGACAGGCAAGCCCCGAGTCAAGTCCAAAGTCAAGACTGGAAAGTCTCAAGTCAAGTCCTAAGTCCTGCATTTTGAGTTTCGAGTCCTTTCAAGTCCTTTTAACCACAGACTAATATATTAACACAGATTGTGTATGCTTTTCAAACGCTGTAGTTATTTATTAAAACAAGTGCATTTTAAATTGCAGGAAAGAAAATTGTGCTGACATTGCACTTTATAATAGCACTATTAACCAGTCATTTTAAACATTAACTCATTCCTTTACAGAACAAACACATTGAAAAATAAAGTGCAAATGTACTTATTTGTACAAAAGTGTTAACATTGAAAAAACATGACCTATACGTGAACATAACAAAAAAGTTGTACTTTTTATATGTCAGGGCCCTATGCTGCATTGCATTTGCAAAAGACCAAATTAGCCAAGAGTCTGTCAGTCATTTGTGCACGATGGGGGCCTAGTATGATGCTACCATGGCTGAAAACTCGCTCCACTGGAGCACTGGAGGCAGGCACTGCCAAGACTCTCATGGCCACTCGGAACAGTGAAGGAAGAGTCTTCATGTTCAATGCCCAGAACAAAAGGGGGGAGAGAGTTTTTTTTGGGTTGGTGCACTACTTGTAAGTGTATCTTGTGTTTTTTATGTTGATTTAATTAAAAGAAAATAAATAAATAAAAAATAATTTCTTGTGCGGCCCGATACCAATCGATCCACGGACCAGTACCGGGCCGCGGACCACTGAGGTAAACAACCAACAGTATGTCAGAAAGGTACACATATTCATAGTATAGTATACATTTTAACTGACCTTTATTTTACTATTTTTGTCTTTTTTTAGGTGGCTAAAATACGCGGTGCTGCTGACCGCCGTCTAACGTTACGTGTGATATATTGACTAACGTAACCCTGCTTAAAAAAATCACTGAACAAAAAGTATGAATAAGGTAGTGAACTGCAACAGATTCCCGTGTTTGCAATAACGTTATAACGTTAGCAGTGAGTTTACAGCCTCACTGATTTAACTACACAGCAAATAAAAGTCACGTTACTTAGCCAATAAACGTTATCTTACATTCAAAACTTACCGTTCTTTGTGCAACTTCAAATGACGGACGAAGTTGGAAGTTGTTGCCTCTCCATCAGTAATTTTCGAACCGCATGTGTTGCATACTGCAAACCGTTTTGTGTTGACCACCTCGTAATTTTTATACCCAAACGAAATTATTTTAGGTATCATTTTTTGTTCACTGGCGTGTGGTTTGGACATGTCTTCTTCGTTGGTTGTCCTTCAATTTGATTGGATGAATGCTGTGTGATGAAAACAAAGTAGATCTAATTTGATTGGCTGTTGTACTGAGAGCACACCAGCTGACACACGCAACGCTGATAGACAAGTACACAATGAAAAATACGGAGCGCTCCCGAATAACTTTTTCATCTTTGGGTTTTGGGGAAAGTAGCAAGTCATGTCAAGTCATGTCAATTCAAAAGGCTCAAGTCCAAGTGAAGTCACAAGTCATTGATGTTAAAGTCTAAGTCGAGTTGCAAGTCTTTTTATATTTTGTCAAGTCGAGTCTAAAGTCATCAAATTCATGACTCGAGTCTGACTCGAGTCCAAGTCATGTGACTCGAGTCCACACCTCTGGTTAGAAGTGTACCAGGATGTTGTGTTGGTTAAAATTTCTTCTGAGTTTCTCATGTAGACCTGATACATACTGTATGGAAGGACAATAGTTTTGCGTCTGTCACCTTTTTCCTCCTCATTTACTGTGTTCTTGTTATTTCTGCAACTGGATGCACTTTTCACAAACGACCAGCTGGGGTGACCACAGGTTTTGAGGCCTTCCTTCAAATGCCTATACTCTTTCTCAATGGCCTGTGGGCTGGTATAAACATTCTCAGCTCTGTGTTGTAGGGTTCTGATAACACCCAGTTTGTGTTCCAGTCGGTATTGATCGGTATGTGTGGGTTTTCGGTGAACCCCGACATGGAGGCCCCTGTTTTCTCCAATGTAGACATTACAGTCTAAAAAGGGTAACTTACTGTCTTTGACATCCTCACGTGTAAACTTGATGTTTTTGTCCACTGAGTTAATGTGCTCGGTGAAGGCTTGCACTTCTTGGTTTCTGATTTTCACCCAAGTGTCATCCACATATCTGTACCAATGACTTGGTGCTGTTCCCTTAAAGTGCTCAGGGTTTGCTACTATTGATGTTTTATTTTGTTTGTTATCTCTCATGAAGTCTGCACTAAGTAGAAATCAGTGATGTTGTTGAAGGAAAAATCGACCGTTATGATTTGTCTATAGAATTCATGCTTAAAATGAGCAAAAAACTTAAATATTACATCTTATTATCAATGTGCCTGTTACTACATTACATATATACTTAAATCAGTGGTTGTTAACCTGGGTTCGATTGAACCCTAGGGGTTCCGTGAGTCGGCCTCAGGGGTTCGGCGGAGGTCAAGACACACCCGACTCATCATGTAAATAAAAACTTCTCCCTATCGGTGTATTACGGATACGGCAACAGCAGAAGTCACACTGATTTGCAGGTGTGTCATTTGTTGTGAGTTTATGCACAGTGTTGGTTTTGTTGTTTGAACAAGGTGATGTTCATGCACGGTTCATTTTGTGCACCAGTAAAAAAAACATGGTAACACTTTAGTATGGGGAACATATTCACCATTAATTAGTTGCTTATTAACATGCAAATTAGTAACATATTGGCTCTTAACTAGTCATTATTAAGTACTTATTAATGCCTTATTCTGCAGGGCCTTATTATAACCCTAACCCCCTAACCCTAACCCTAACCCTAACCAAATAACTCTAAATTAAGTCTTTGTTACTTAGAATATGTTCCCCATACTAAAGTGTTACAAAAAACATATAATAACTTTGTCTTGAATTTGAAAAAAAAAAACATTTTATTTTTAGCTAAAGAAGGGTTTCGGTTAATGCGCATATGAAACTGGTGGGGTTCGGTACCTCCAACAAGGTTAAGAACCACTGACTTAGATTGTGTATATAAAACCTTCACAGGCAGTAAAGCGCGACTCCAATAGAGAGGCTCCATTGTAAGCGGACTTTGATTGCATTTATTTGCTATTTAGAATGCATAATAACAGAAAAACATGTGTGCTTGTCTTACATAAGGATTGTGAATGATAGGCAAAATTAAAAAAATAGTGTTGTTCCCCTTTAAATCAGGATACTCTATATGGAGTAGGGAGGAACAGGGTTGTGTCACACTTCTTCTTTTTTTTTTACTTTTGTGGGAATTGCTCATCAAAACATCTTTCAACAGTCATTCCGACATTAAATCGTTCGTCACAATCCTATTTTAACAGAATCTTTCTGAAAAAAGGCAGAACTAAAATTGCAAGTTGAATTGCCTTGACAAGTTGACAAATACATACCTTAATGAATCTTAACACAAAATGAGCAAGGGACATGAACAGTAAACACATCTTTAAGCCAGCCTACTGTATATGTAATGGGTAATGTATGAGTGTATTTGACAACCAACCCCACAGAGAAAGTGACGTGTAAGCCCAGATGGAATTTCTTGCTAGCATCGAGGCTAACAATTGTGTCGAACTATTTGCTAATCTAAACTAAACCCATCACATCTTTTAGGGGTAACAATTGTTTTGTTATTAAGCCATTGTCTAAAAGCCAAAGGTGGGTATAGTAGAAAATAATTAAGTAAATGTACTATTACTTTAAAGTAATGTGACCAAAGTAAAAGTAAAACGTAGTCCACCAAATAATTACTGGAGTAAAAGTAAGAATTCAGAGAAAAAACTACTTAACCACAAAGCAACTGTTGAGTAACTTCTAATTTATTTAGTAGCTATTTTTAATGGTACTTACACTACAGCCGTAGTTGGCGTGTGCGTGTGCGTGAGAGATAGCGAGCGAGTGAGAGAGAAACACTACTACAGCATGTACCACAAAAAATGCACATTTTACAGTCCGTTATGATGTCACAACATAAAATGTTAACATATGCGCAACTAAAACATAAAATACTAAAACATAAAAAAACATCTACAACGTACCGCAACATATTTTCTTCGGTTGGAAGTGGAATTCTTGTCAGATGAAATGTGAACATTTCTACTGACACAGATGACAGCTTGTGATACAAATGTTCTTTGTCCTACTTAATAAGTAAACCTTGAAGAACCTTATCTCTTCTGACTGCGGGTCGCATACTGTCGTGTTACTTTTTAGGGCCGGTCATGTGACTGCCATGCTCTGTTTGATTAGTAAAATGGAGTTAAACGTCACCTGTGCTTATGTTAGATTGGAGGAATACAGTCATGTGACAGTGAACGTTGAAATAATTATGTCAGACAAACTACAACAATTTGTCTTTGCAAGCAATAATTATTCTGTACATTACAAATACAATGATATCAGAATGAAACTCAATGTAACAAAGTAAAAGTCATTTTTCTTCTTCACAAAAGTACTCAAGGAAAAGTTAAAAATACATTAAAACTACTCTGACTACAATTTATCCAAAACATTTCTTTACTAAATGTAACGCAGTACCACCTACCTTTGGTAAATACTGAGGAGCTGAATATTAAAAATTTGACATCACAAACAAAAAAGTCAGCCATCTTTGCTCCACATACGATTGTGGTGTATGTAGGTGAGCTCTGACCCTGAGTCCGTAAATTTCCATACCACAATTTGAGACACAGGACTTTCTGGTGGCAAAAGTATGACAACCATCCCCATGCTACAAACGTGTGACTCTAAGGGAAAAAGTATAAAGTAAGATGGCGAGTACTGTTCTTCATGCCATGGGAGCGTTAGGATCGAGACAAATAGGGAGACGAAGACCTATTTGTAACCATTGCCTCCCTTTGGGGACTTGACTCAGAACAGCATTTGATGTTTTTAGCAAAATAGCTGACATACTTTTGAAGGGAATTTGTTTATTTTGGAATTGGACTGAATGTGAGCAAGGAGAGGGATGCAAGGTTGGAAGAAAGGGCCAATACAGGAACAAGGGGATGGATGCAAGAATTAAGTTTACATGCTTGGAAAACTGCACTATAAAAAGAAAAATACAGTTTAAGATAACATTTACACTCACTGTAATATTTGACTTCTCCAGCTTGCAGCAACACAGGGGAGAACAGTAGCAAAAGTCAATAAAAGCAGAAAAGTCAACTTTGCTTCAAACACACACACACAAGTTAGTCTGGAATGCTGGGAAAGAAAACATGAACAGATGAACGTATTAAAAGATGAAACTATTACGCAACCTCCCACCAGAACAGCAGATTGGTACAATTTGATTCTAACAGTTAGAATCAGATTTGGGAGCAATATGAAGTCATATGCAAAACAATAAATCCAAAAACTGTATCTGTACTCAGGGTAGTATCAGAATTGGTTCGATATAAGCATGATAAAAATCCATGTCATTTTGTTTATTTACCCTGTACCAACTCTTTGTACCCCATGCAGGAGGTGGCAACTGGAGACTCGACAGACCTACGGGTGTACATGTCCTCCACCAGCACTGTATACAGATTAGATATGCATATCAACATTATTTGCCTTTAAAGGACACACCGTTCCTGCATTAAAAATGTCACTGATAACCCAGCAATCATGAATGAAGTTTACCTCACTTGACTTAAAGGGCCCTTTTAATGCTGACAACATTGGCACTTATTTCATAGTTCTGGACCTCAAAATTTAAAAATTACCCCTGAAATAGACAGTAGAGATTTCAGGCTTGTTTTCTAAAGAGTTTCAGCACATTTTGAAACACCTACATTTAGCTCCAAAATGTGGGCAGGCCTGCACGAGCCTGCTGACGTCACCTACAGAAGACTAGAGGTAATTTCATATTGCGTAGTATGTGTCTTGGAAGGATCTTCATCCTGAATCACGTGAAGTAATAATCAAATATGTCTGCCAGATGCATTGTTGCAGGTTGTAGCAATACAACTAAGGGGTCAGACTGCATACATTTCCAAATGATGGAAATACGTAAAACAAAATTCGGTCAAATGGTCACCTCTGTGAGAGGAACACAATCCTGGAATAAGTTGCCCACACACATTAGAGACTGTGATAACTATTAACTTTTCCAAAAAAAAACTTAAACACTGGCTAAAAATAAATCAGACATGCACCCATTAAACCATTAAACACGGTTTCCAGACTCCAGCCTGTTCCAGTGGGCTTCTGGCCAGCGTATTTGAAGCTGTGAGTGAATTGTCTGTCCTGGTCTGTTGTCTTGTAATTGTGTATTGTAACTGCTTGTCTTGTCTGTTTTATCATGTCTTATTTATTTGGTTCTTATTTCTGTCATCGTGGTTTTAACGTTTCATGTGTTTCACTGTGTTATTTTAGAAACCTGCCTTGGGAAAATGAGCATTTATGAGCCTTTATGCTAAGTCCGGCGCATTTACAATGTTTATCCAAGTGTTTATTAATGTGCACTGTCCCAAATAAATAAATGGAAAAAAAAAAAAATGTATTAAAAAAATACGAGGAAAGTATAAACCTCTCCAGTCAAATTAAGTTGTGCAAAATAGGATGGACCAAGTGAAAAGAGTGTAATTTGCAGCAATCATTTGAATGATTCTGACTTCAAAGAAGAAGGGTTTTGGTTGGAATTTGGATGGAAAAAACATAAAAGACTCAAGACAAATGCAATCCCAAAATTTAGGAGCACAGTCAAGAAGAGAAAGACTTAGTCAGAACCTGCAGAAAAACAAAGAACAGCAAAAACGAGAGAAACATATCATACATTGATAGTCTTCTATTTTGCGTCCTCTTCTACTGATGAGGAAATGAAAGAGGGTCAGGATTGCTCTCCCCCTCCCTATACTCGGTTTCAGGCTCAAAACAATACCTTTGAAGTTTATGATTGGAGGCTAATTGGCCTTCTTCAGTGTCTTCTTCGGGAGAATCACAATGCAAAATCTTTGACTCAGAACTTGAATCAGAGTCATCTTGCACGTAAGCCATGTTTGTCCAAACTAGTGTAAAATTCAAAAACATTATATTTCCAGATTTTTTTTTGTTTATAATAATACCCATATCAGTTTGAAGTAATCATTGACCGGTGCGACAAAAACCTAGAAAGAAGTGATCAAAATAATAGTTTTACATGCCTTTATACACACTGTCTTTGTGGGAAAATGGGCTCCAGTTCTGTGGATGACATCATACCAGAAGGGGCGGCATATCGAGTCTGGCGATGAAAAGAGGGAGTTCCAAGTTCAGTTACAGTTACAGAAATGTTGGTCATCTGGACGCTATCGGTCCCTTTTTTTAAATGATGGGACCCAATCAAAGAGAAGCCCACAATTCCACACGCTCTTGTTGTCAGTAATTAACGATGGTGGTCATCTGCACTGTGAGTGATTGTGTTGACATCCATCCGCAAGCATGCAAGCTATGTGTGTGATTGTGTGCGCTGTCACTGCGTGGAGCTGTAATGTCAAAAGGCCTTGAGAGGACAGGGTGAGGAGGCTTGCGTTCCTGTTGATAAGACTCCTTTCCTGTTAGACAGGTCAGCACGTACCGCTGACGTGAGCATTTCATACAGGCTGTATTTTCCTGACTTTAACCTAACAGCGTGTGCAATGTTTAAAATAATGTGTACTATTAGTTGGCGTGTTGCGTGCGATTTACTAAGACTGCGTGTGCAATCGTAAAGTGGTGCATGAGGATTAAATTAGGATTTTGCGTGTACTATACGGAGCATCACCACAGAGACTATCTTATTTACTGCACATTTATGTTATCATGCGCCTACCTGTGGCGATTTGCTATGTTTTCAAACAAGCAGCAGACAAGTAGCACTTTTTATGGGCATTTTAGAAGCAGTCGTGCAGTGCATCTACATTGACATCATTCTTTTTTTTTAACTGCCAAAGGTGTAAGGTGTAAGGTGCCATTAGTAAGAGGCTGCACTTACTCCACTCAAGATGCAAAAAATGTGATACTTACTTAAGTTTTTTTTCATATACCGGTAAGAAGTATTTCAATAATATATATATGATATGTGAAAGAATGAACGACATTAAAAAAGACTAAAGGACACCAAAATGCCTCAATTGAATTTGCTTTAATTAGCCTCTTTAATCCTCAAGCAGCTTTAAAATTATAAAATTATGTTGCTGAATAAACAATATGTCTAATATCTTTTATTTTTTGACCGTCCAAAATGTTGACACGCACACGTAGGACGGAGGATTCCCGTCTGTTCATCATCTGTCTGTGCAGCGCGAGCACCGATCCTTCAGCCGTGTTGGAACTGTCAGTTTGCACGTCCTTCTTACACATGCAAAATAAAACGCAAAATAGTACTCTCAAAATGGTGGTGAGTGTTGATAAATCACATTGCGTGTGCTAATTATTAGTTGCATCTTCTCCTCCCATTATTGTGGGCGTTTTCAAGTTCCGCATTAATTTTGCATATTAACAAAGACAGACACAAAATGGATTGCACGCCTTATTCTGCTCACTTAACAGACGTAATCCACTTTGCACATGTTTAGTTACAGTGGATCAATTAGGCGTGTACTATCGGGTTTGCCCGTGTTTTAGTACACACAAACTTTAAGTAAATCAGGCTCTTCGTGGATTATTTCTAACAATGTATTGAGTCATTCTGATTATTTCTGTTATGGAAGGTGGCGGTTGCCAGTAAACACTTGAGGGAGGAGCAATTGCGGAAATTAAATGTCACGCCTTTTTCACACAAACTAATTTAATTGGAGTTGAGCAAGCGTGCCGTGAGTTGGATTATTTCGAGTCTGTTTTATTTCTACTATGAAATACGTCGGGTATCATTTAGTGCAACGAGTTACAGTTGGAGCAATTCTATTAAAATTATTCAATGACTTGGCAGGGGATGTGCAAAGCTGAAAAATTGGCCACTTAATCACCTTTGCTTACAAACTTAGCTATATATATTTTTTGTTTTTCTTTGCCCTTTAAGGGGTTGTTTGCAAATTACTCAAAGTTACATACAGTTGAACACCATCAGCAGTCCCAGAGAAGGAATTAACAATTTGTAATCATGTTTTTGTTACAATAGAATATACATTCAATTATACATTAGTAGCTAAACCCTGCAAAATCGTTATCAATACATGTTTGTTACATGGGGCGTAGTTGACCGCCCCAAAGCCATAAGAGGTCTGGATATAATGCTTACAACACTTTAGAAAGTTAATGCCCTCGAGGCAGCTGTGTACAAATTGTAAACAGCCCCTTGTAGGGTTTTTTTTTTGGTACTTGACTGTGAGTCCACTGTGGCCGACTAGAATGACGTCACTGGATGAAATCCCATAAAGCAATTACATAATTTTGTATTTCCCCTTTCCTTACAGTCAGCAGATACAGTGTGATGATTCACATTTGACATTATCTTTGAATCCTTATTTAAATCTTGAAACGGTATAAACTGAAATAAAAAATTATATTGAGTGTACTTTGTAGTTGCTCTTTAATGGTTTGACTTATGTTGACAAATCAATTTGAAGCCTGTTAAATTAGTTTTCAGGGTGGATGGATCGATCCAAATATAAATAGCATTGATACCCTTTGTATTAGATCAATACTGACATGACAATATTTTATTAATTGACATCTAAGTTTATTTTTCCAAATATCTGTGTGTGTTATTATGTTGTGTTTGGTGTAAAAAGAAAATTATTTTAAAAGAGCCACTAATCATTTTTGCTTTATTGACTTATTTTGCACTATTGGCCTTATTATACTCAAACAATTGTATGCAATGAAAGAGAATAATTGTATTAAATTTCCCCCATTTATTTTTATTTACAACAATCACACAACATGTTAATCAGTATCAAATAAAAGAAAAGAAAACAACTCCAACTCAATCCAATTCCAGCATTACAATACTTAGGATAAAAAAAATGACAAAGCAACGGAGAAGACAAAAAATACAATACTTATCAAATACAACACTAGACAAAGGAAAAATATAAATGTATATTAGCAACAACAGTATTAGTAACAATGATAATAACATCAATGTCATGATTCATTGCCCGGGTCATGTTTTGTTTAGTTTGATATTTCCTTAGTTGTTGGTTAATGCTGTTTCAGCACCCTTGTTTGTTTTCTTAGTTGCCATGGGTGCTGATTTTTGTGACCTGCCTTTGATTAGTGGTCGGGACGCTCACCTGCTCCTGATCACAATCAGAGAGCTATTTATTCCTGCCTCGTGCCACACTCTGCCTGCCAGTCTTGTTCGCAACACGCAACATTTACATTGGGTATTTAATTTCTTGAGAGTTTAGAATGACTAGTTTCTTGCTCCGTTGTTGGCTACTCTATTGATAATCTTTGCTGTGGCTTCTCATGCCATCCGCACGTTTTCCTTTTTTCGTATTTTTTGCCTCGTTATGGGAATAAATCAAATTTTTACCTGCACATTGCTTCCTGACGTCCTTCTGCATCTTGGGGAAATGACCTTTGCAAAACCATGTCATCCAGATGTGACAATCAATAATAGTGATTAAAAATTAAACAATAACAAACAAAATAAATTACATATACAAACAATATGTATCATTATTATAATCACTTACCATTTCCATGTTTATTTAAGCCATTATTAAAAACAAAACAATAACAAGAACAGTCACAATGGCTTAAGCTTGCATTGGATCTCATAAATTTGGCCTCAAAGTGCCACACTGTAGCCATTATTAACCACAATGAAGAAAAAGTCCCATTGTTGGGTTGCTATCACGTAACCTAGAGGCACTTCCGGGTTTCAGGTGGTGGTCTGGAGTCCCATTAGGCTACTGTTTATTTACCTGCATCAGTGCAAACTTGGGCGTATATTGATAGGTTTAGAGGCAAATATAGAAGCTGTCTTTAAAAAATATTTAAAAGAGGATGGATTAGATTTATATACTCTTAAGAAAAATAACTTTTAAGATTTAAACCATTTATTATCACTGAAGTGGACGTCTGCTTGCCTTGGCCGCACTTCCTTGACACTTATAAGGATTGAAAAAATAAAAGATTGGAGGCACATCATGTCTTTCCATCCGAGGGGTCCACAAATTCAGCATTAATCTGTAAAAGACAATGTTGGACCTATTCGCCAAGTAGTGTATTTGATTGACATTAACGAGTGCCGTGCTGTTGTGATCGTGACGCTAATGAGAAAGGGATTAGTTTAGATTTTGCAGTTGATTTCCTGGTACAAATATTTGTCATCTACAATTTATGTCTGTGGTTGTTTTAATTGTGTGAAGTTCATATTTTGTCTCATTGTTTAGCTAAATATTTCCATGTTGTTCAGCAATGTTTGGATTTTCAACAATATTTAACGGTACCAAGATTCAGTATACTGTTGAGCCTAAGGGAGATTTATTCATCTAGTTTATAATTACTATTAAGGATATGTTCTTCATGCTAACGAATAGCGAATATCACCAAAGACGCTATAATGTGGTCATCCTTGTGGAACAAAGCACTTGGCTTTCCTGCACAACAACTAATTTTTTAGAAAATCAACAACCAAAACACGGTGGATTGGACCAACATTCCCAATATTTATTAGTAGGACTTAACATGACGTTAGTTTATTTGTACAAGCGCGGTCTTCGTAATTATATTTAAGCGTATCAACTAGAACACAACTTAAAAGAACGCAAACAAACTAATGCAATCTCTTGTATTATTTTACGCTCAGTTCTGATCTTAAACAATAAGAATAAACTTGGTTGCATCACATACATTTTCTCAAACAAATCAAATGTTCACACAAATCTTTGACTGAGTTATCGTTGCAGACACGAGTATGGTCCGGCTGTATTCTACAAGATAATGAAAGTTATATTTTTGAGAGCCATTTCCCTCAACGCACTTTTGTAATTTCCCTGACTTTTTTCTTCTGTCAACTTTATTAAAAGGTATTTCCTATCTCTAGATTTGAATGCGTGGAACAACACAGCAAAGCAGCATTTTTTTAGCTCAAATTCTTCATTTACTAACATGTCTCTGATTTAATGCCACGCTCAAACTTGTTGACCATCATGTGAAATACACAGCGACGAAGCAAAGCGGACGTGACATCATATGCAACCCAGCAATTTTAGGTTCAGTTAAAACACATTTGAATATTTAAATATTATGTTTGATATTGTCACAACATTGTCTTGTGTATATAGTTGTATGTATATATTGTATGTTTTTTTGTTTTTAGCTAATTGTTAATACAAACCCCAAAACCAGTGAAGTGAGCACATTGTGTAAATCGTAAATAAAAACAAAATACAATAATTTGCAAATCCTTTTCAACTTATATTCAATTGAATACACTGCAAAGACAAGATACTTAACGTTTGAACTGGAAAACGTTGTTATTTGTTGCAAATATTAGCTCATTTGGAATTTGATCTCTGTAACATGTTTCAAAAAAGTTGGCATGAGTGGCAAAAAAGACTGAAAAAGTTGAGGAATGCTCATCAAACACTTATTTGGAACATCCCACAGGTGAACAGGCTAATTGGCAAGAGGTTGGCGCCATGATTGGGTATAAAAGCAGCTTCCATTCACAAACAAGGATGGGGCATGGGTCACCACTTTGTCAACAAATGCCTGAGCAAATTGTCGAACAGTTTAAGAACAACATTTCTCAACGAGCTATTGCAAAGAATTTAGGGATTTCACCATCTACGGTTCGTAATATCATCAACAAGTTCCGAGAATTTGGAGAAGTCACTGCACGTAAGCAATGATTTTACGGACCTTCAATTCCTCAGGCGGTACTGCATCAAAAGGTGTGTAAAGGATATCACCACATGGTCTCAGGAACACTTCCGAAACCCACTGTCAGTAACTACAGTTTGTCGCTACATCTGTGAGTGCAAGTTAAAACTCTACTATGCAAAGCGAAAACCATTTATCAATAACACCCAGAAATGCCGCCGGCTTTGCTGGACCCGAGCTCATCTAAGATGGACTGATGCAAAGTGGAAAAGTGTTCTGTGGTCTGACGAGTCCACATTTCAAATTGTGTACGTCGTGTCCTACAGACCAAGGAGGAAAATAACCATCTGGTGCAAAGTTGAAAAGTCAGCATCTGTGATGGTATGGGGGTGTATTAGTGCCCAAGGCATGGGTAACTTACACATCTGTGAAGGCACCATTAATGCTGAAAGGTACATACAGGTTTTGGAGCAACATATGTTGCCATCCAAGCAACGTTATCATGGACACTGCTTATTTCAGGAAGACAATGCCAAGCCATGTGTTGCAACAGCGTGGCTTAATAGTAAACGAGTGCGGGTACTAGACTGGCCTGCCTGTAGTCCAGACCTGTCTCCCATTTGAAAATGTGTAGCGCAATATGAAGCCTAAAATACCACAACGGAGACCCTGGACTGTTGAACAACTTAAGCTGTACATCAAGCAAGAATGGGAAATAATTCCTCCTGAAAAGCTTCAAAAATGTGTCTCCTCAGTTCCCAAACGTTTACTGAGTGTTGTTAAAAGGAAAGGCCATGTAACACAGTGGTGAACAAGCCCCTGTGCCAACTTTTTTGCAATGTGTTGCTGCCATTAACTTATAAGTTAATGATTATTTGCAACAACAAAAAAATAAGTTTCTTAGTTCGAACATTAAATATCTTGTCTTTGCAGTCAATTCAATTGAATATAAGTTGAAAAGGATTTGCAAATCATTGTATTGGGACAAGCGGTAGAAATGGATGGATGGATGGATGGATGGATGTAGTATTCTGTTTTTTTTTTTACGAATTACACAACGTTTTGGGTTTTCTAGATAATAACATGTTTTGTTTACCTTGGTGTGTGTTTTATTCTGACTATTATTACGGTCATGATTAACATATTAAAGGCAAAATCTTGGTATCCGTTTGATACCACCTCTCATCAGTAATGTCCCCCCTACAGTGTACTGGCTGTATGACACGCCCCTTTTCTCGTCCTCCGCACCCCGTCCTTGCACGTGCACACACGCACAGTCGCACACGCACACACTAGTAGTTTGACTGTTCTGTCAAGCCATCATCAGTCGGACGAATTCAACTTTATTCTTCTGGACAACATCTCTTATGTATCTTTTCTTCGAGTTTATCCAGTTTGTCGGTAAGTTTTCATCCTTTTGTTCGCGTTTAATCGTGCCTACTTCATCCGCGTGACGTCACAATTTTCTCTCCGTGTTCTTTTGTGCCCATTAAGCAATCAATCGAGATTTAAATACTCATTTCCGTTATAAAAGCTCTTAAAACTGTGAATGCAGTTTGACTCTGGCGTTTATTGATATAATTATGTTAAGTATGTGAAACACAGTACTAAGGTAGAGTGTTGTTACTTGGTTTAATGTCATTTTGACATCAAATGTAACCAGCTAAAATTGACACGTGTTAGCAATAACGTAAATTAGGGCTACATTCCATTGTGCTTTTAGCTCCTATTATTTATTTTAGTGCTCACATGCATGTATGTCTATTTTAGACATATTAATGTATTAATATTATATATTAATGTTTGTTTCTCTGCTTGTGATGTAGTATAATTATGTATGGGACAAAATATACTTACCACTCAAGTACTGTACAATACTTCCACCACTTACCTTTTCTTATTAAGACAAATATTATTTATCCATCCATCCATTTTCTACCGCTTATTCCCTTCGGGGTCGCGGGGGGTGCCATGGAGCCTATCTCAGCTACAATCGGGCGGAAGGCGGGGTACACCCTGGACAAGTATATGTATTTAATATTTGTTTGCTTACTATGGTTTATTATTTATTAATTATTTATTAGTTCACTGTTCTGTTACAGAGAACAAGGAAATTGGATAAAATTGCTATAGTATAAAAAGGGGTAGGATTGAAAATAAGCTCTGCTTCTTCCTACTCCTTTTCGGACGTGCTGCAATGAAACAACTGGAAATGTGTGATGCTTTACGTTGTATTGTATGCATGTTCGAAATAAACTGAAACTGAACTGAACTATATTTTTAGATAAAATAACTTCAATGTATCTTTTTAATATTTGATTTGATTGATGATGCACTTTGTCATTTTTGTGACAAATATATCTGCAGGTTGAACGGGGAAATTCAGCATGCACTCTTCGGGGTTTAGTTTCTGGCGAGGAAAGGTGATTTAGATGTGATGTTAATGTCCTTTAAGTTTGGGCAAAACTACAAATGTTGGTATTGACAATGCAAATATAGGGTTGTATTGCTGATTCTAAAACCGACACTTTTTACTTGAATTTTTTCACGGTCGTTGAATGGTTTTCTGATTTTGCCTTTAATTTGTTGATTACCAGAAAGACAAAGATTTTAGGCAAACATTATTTGTATCAACAAACTTATGTTTGGAGAATGCAACAATATATAAATACAAAAAAATATATAAGACAAAGTAACAATATCAACAAAATAATACAATTACAGTAGTATCTTAACTCATGAGCATAATTGGTTCTGTGACAGCTGCTCTTAAGTCAAAACACTTGTATCGCAAATCAATGTCTCCCATTGAAATCAAGTGAAATTAATATAAATGGTGCTTGCCACCTAAAACAGCACTATTCATATGTAACATGCCTTTTTTTTTTAAATAACTTTCAGATGAGAAATATTGTATAAAAACAATAACATAGAATGTACTACAAACATCTACAGTAGTTTTATAATGTAATGCAATAATAATGTACAGCATTCACCCTGGAGAGTGGACTTCTACGGCATCTCCTTCCAGCTGCTTCTCTGTCAAACACACCATCAGGAGCTTTTCCATATTTTCATGGATACATTTGTGCCCTTTAGATATTATTTTAACATATTTAGCTGGGGTTGAACTCATTCTGCTTCAGCATGGTGCAGACTAGCAGTGATACGCTCAAATTGCTTTGCCCAGTTGGGTAGACGCTCCCCTTCAAATGTATGATTGCTTTTTTTAATTCAATGAATATCATCTGTTTTCTTCTCAGCGCTTTCTTCATTCCCATGGTGAAAACAAAGTTATGTTGATCTCTAGATATAAGATAGAAAGTAGCTTATAGGAGTAAGACCAAATGTTTTGAGCATATCTTACGGGGTTCACTGTGACATTTGCTATGCCAACTAATGTTACTCAAATTTTTGCTTGTAACTTAAAGCATACGAATTAGCAGAGAGACAGCTCTTACATCAAAACACTCTTAAAAGGGCCCTATTATGCAAAACAAACTTTTCTAACCTGATGGTACCTGCTTATGTATATTTGGGATCCCCATAAGTCCCGAAAATGTAAAATCAAAGCCTGGCGGTATCACAGAGATATTTGTACAATAATCTTGCCTTTTTTCATACTTCTGGCAAACGAGCTGTTTAGAATTCGGTCTGTCCTGTGACGTTTTATGTCCTATCTTGTCAATGGATATTTCCATATATGGTAAAGTTTTACCCAGAGAGCTTAGCGCGAGTCCGCAATTGTATTCTGGGCTGTAGTCAATAAGCACCTTCTTTTTAACTATCCTCTTGTTGTGGGGCAGATTTGCTCGTAAATGCACATCTATCCGCCGCTGTTGCCATTTCTAATACAAAGTAGCGTATAGTTGGAAATTATATCTGTCAGTAGACACCGCCATTGAAGCGCTAAAAACTAAGACGATGACGGGGAGAAGACGCTGTCGAAGTGGAACCAAGTAAATAGGACCGCCTACAAAATGGCACATCTTGAAGAGACAGTCAGAAAGCAGCTTTCATTTATGCACAATTTTGACCAAAGAACCACTATTACATGTTATGTAGACCACAAGGAAGGGATTTTAAATGTGGAAAAAAACATATGGCTAATGGGGATACTTGTTACTCATTGTTAAATTGTGGTACTACTGTATACATTGTGTTACATACAATTGCATTAATGGTAAATAGTGCAAATTAAGTAAACGACAGCATAAACATTGTTTGGCTTTCATTTATATCCTTCAGCTTTTTTCCCCAAAGGGATATTTGGGACGACAAACAGAAAATATGGGTCTCATCATGCTAGATACTAGTAACATTTGGGTATCGACACTATCAATATTTTTTGATCTGCCCACTCTCTAACATCCATTCTGTGAAGAACTGCCCTGGGGTACACTGCCACTCAAACGTAACCATTTCCTCAAAGAAGCAAATTATTATTTTGACAGAATTGATTATTTTGGAATCTTTCTCTTGCTTTCTATTAAGAAAGGTGGCAGTTGTCATATGTAACTGTCGGGGAGCAATTCCAATAAAGTTGGCTACGCTATGGGAAACACTGGACTTGTTGAGAGCGTCTTCTCAGCTTTCTGTCATGAAACTCATCCCACTTGCCGACATATTTATACACCACAAGCAGCGGCATCAGCAATATATCTACATTATTATATCCCTGCTGCAACCGTGCTGTGAACTTTGATTTTCCAAATTAATTATAGGTTGCAACATGACAAAAACTAAAATCAATCGGGATGCACTGAGAGTTGGGGGACCAAGTTGACATTTGGTAGCCTTGAGGTGTTTTAATTAGTGATTGTTGGGGGCAGTGCCCTTTTTGAGTCCTACAACCTGCCAGCATACCATAAAGGAGGCCACAGTGCGAAATACCACACACATGCGCACATACACGTGCACTGACAGAGCTTGCTGGAAAAAGCCAATAGACAAACATGCCCAATCAATAAAAACATTGCTCACCGAATGACTTGCTGCAGTCACTGTTGCACACTTTGTGTGTCAATGTGTGTAAGCAACAGTGTGTGTGACAGAGTGGGTGTACAGTACAGTACCCTACATCCTCCTTCAGTGTAGACTGTCGTATTTCCTGCTTCTGTGTAAAATCAGCCAGATTTTTTTTTGTGCCGCCCTTCTCCTAGACACAACACAAATCAAAACGTTTGATTAACAGCGAGTCCGTGTGTGTTTTTCCCCCTTGCAACGGAAGATTGACATTCCTTAGAGGCAGGACCCTTTGTGACCTTTCAGTGTCATTGACGCAACTAGGACGGGGTCAGTTGTAGAGGTGCGAACTTTGAATCCGAGTGCTGTATTTGTTTTCACACCACTGGACTCGCTAACCATTTTTAACAACAAATGGTCAAACTTCAGTCCCTTGGCAACACCTCACCAAAGGAATTTGCCGCATTTTAAAATAGAAGTAAAGGCATTAAAAGGATATTGCTTATGATCATGTTAGTCTTATTTACAATTTTTTCTTTACATGCTTTCTTGGAAAACTCCTTTGTACAGTATGTCCGTGTCTTCACCATTGCTTATCCAGAAATTGCTTTCTTCAGCCTTATGATTGGCTAAAACGATCTTACTATTTTGCCACCTGTTGCTTTGGCATGTGCTTCACAGCCTGTGAATGTGTTTTGTGAAAATAGTAAAAGGAGAAGAGACAAGTAGATTAAAAGCAAAAGCAGTGTATTGCCATTATTAAGTGGAGATTGGGAACGGGGATTCAAGCTGGAACTATAAATGCTTCACTTAAGGCATTAATTTTATTTACCAAAATAAAATACAAATTATTCACATTGTTTAAACTGTAACATTTGCAATTGTCTGTACTGTTGCACTTTTAAAACACTTAAACTATGTGTACAAAGTGCAGCCTAGGGCCATTTTTGGCCCACAACTTATTTTTTGTTGCCCTCTGCTTATTTAAAAACAAAAATGTATTCATTTGTTTTGTCACCCATAGCACAAAGCGTAAATAACTTTTTTTTTTAAATGCAGTGTATTGACCTACATTCGATGTGGATCAAGTCCGTCCACATCCTTCCTATCAATATTTTTATTTTACTTAAAAAGTATTCAATGGGAGAATTATGACGTTTAAAAAAAAAAAATGTTTACACAAAAGTTAAACAGTTTTATGTTTAACATGTTTCCGCCTTAGTGTACCAAAAATAAACAGAACCGAACTGAACTGTGATCATATATCATAATGTATATAATATGAATTTGTTTGGGTCGGATAAAATTGCATCTTTTTCTCCTGGTGAGGCTAAAACTCACAACGTCAGCAATTCTCAGTAGTCGTCGTTATAAACTACTCTGTCTTGGAAAACCACGTGGTCTCCAATTATACGTCTTTTTTGGAATTGTACGTCTGAAAACCTCAGAATTGTTCATGCCTTGACAACAAAATCATATACAATAGTGTAGCTACTGGTAAAATATAACACAGTAATGCCTAGCATGCAATATTTTATTTTTTTTAGATCATGTTTAAGACTGAAGTTATGCCTATTGCAGAATATTATGATTCTAAGTACACAGAAAGTAATAGCCCAAAGCTGATTAACGCCTCTCAAACTCAGCATTCGATAATAGTTTCTCTTTTCAGCTGCCTTTGACTTACAACTGAAGTGAAAACGTCTTTTGTGGATAGTGTTAGCAAGCAAGACTGATTGAATGTAATCTAATTGAGCACATACTGTATGACTTTAATCTTGCTATTGTGCCTGCACCACGTTTTCATTTAACTTAATATCAATGACCATCTTGTTGTGATATTGTTCCAGAATGTTCTGTTGAAAACAAGTATCAAGTAGATGAAATTAAGTTTATTTGTTTTGATTCAACAAACAGCAAAGCGAGTCTGGATATTTGAGGAGTTAAACATGTTTTCTTGACCAAAAAAGAAGTGTTGCCCTTGGATTCAAAATGTGCGTGAATGGTGAAAATAGAAACATTGTAGACGGCTAAAGGCTGAGTGTAAAAAATGCTGCCTTATCTTGAATGTTTGTTCACCTGGTTAGCTGGGTTACCGCCTGAAGGACGTCAGGGGGAGAAAAAAGTCCACTGATGTTGAACCTACAGCAGAGTCAAGGATTTTAGCACCGCAGTCATTCCAAAAGGGTTTGTGTGAAATGTGCTTTAACTCAAAAGACAGCAAAGCACAAACAAGAAGACAATCTTAGGCAACTTGCATAAAGAATTATATATGTGTGAGGTTCTGAAAAAAGTTAGGCGAGAGAGTCATAAATGTGTGTATTTTTTTTAAATCAACACCAAGCTTAAGATAAGATGTTAAATGGTCATAAACATAGACTCCCTTAATTGATGCTCAGGAATGTGTTTGCTCATAAACTGACATCTACTACTAAACAAAGTAGTACCGGACACAGTGACATGGAATCAGAAGTTGTGTATTCTGGTTTTCTGTTGCATTATGGAACATCACAGTTATACAGTTCTGAAAAGGAGTAGGTAAAAGCACAGACAAAATGTTCCGTAACTCTGCCAAAGTAGCTAAAAAACTCACTGTTGAATTTTCATGAAAATAGATTATACTGTATGAATGTATCATTGATGAAGAGGCATACATTATAACCAGTTGTGAAATCCATGAATTTATCACAATGCACAGAAGAGCGCTCATGCAAACATATGTACTATTTGTTAATGATGGACAGATGTTATCACCAACTGCAATTCTTTCTTTCCATGTAATATGGAAAACAATGGAGGGATACTAAGGACTTACAGTACATTACATGCCAGGAAAATTATTTCTACTGCTTGATGTGCTTTTTAAAATTATATTTAGATATAAATATAGGATTAAAAAAAAAATTTAATTTACATGAGTTAATGCATTGGACTGCCCTATTTAACAGTAAAAGTAACAGCAACTGATTAGACCCTTCTTTCCTGGTAGTATCACAAGTTGGTTTGGCCTCGTTACTTCAGGTCCTAAAATGCAAAAAAGACTGCTTTGAACCTCTGGATAGGCAGCCAGAGAGACACACTCTCAGGAAATTACTCCAGCAGTATTAAAATATTGAGATATAAGATAAGTGAGACACACTGTATTGCTCTGTATTAAATACAAAGTACATATACAGTTCAATGTGGTGGGACATAAAGTCTCCATTCCATTTCCTTTCTCTCTCTTCCTGTCTTGACAGGAGCCAAAGTAGCCAGACCCGTGTCCTTTAAAAGTGCATATTTAAGGGCAACAGAGATGAAGATTTAGAGGATTATCCTGGGTATGTCCGAGACCCGCACACCCCCCAGGCAGGCCGCGACAAGGATTATAGCATTAAAGTCATTACTGTATGTTTATAAAGCCTGCTGGTGCTTTATAGGCTATTTATCTGACACCCGAAAGTGCGGGCTTCTGTGTTTACGTGACTCTGCAAACACATAAACAAGTACAAATGAGAGCCGGCACTATTTGGCCCGGGGGTTTGGTGGGGGCAACTGCCTCTGTGTTGCTGTGGTCAAAGGTCTTTCAATGGATTACAGGCAGAGACGATGCATCAGAGCTTCCCGTAAGCACACAGTCAGGGTAATTAACAACCCCATGTGTGTTCCCCATAATCCAGTAGGTTATCAACTAAACCAAACCTTGATATGGCATTTTTTGACTCTGAACGCCCCGTAAGTTGCGATCATGGGAATGTGCTGAAGGACCCTTTAAGCCTATGCCATCTCAGCTTCAACATGTGTCCCATTCTATTGTTTAGCTTGGCCTGATACAGCTGCGATCAGTGCTGGTATGTGGCGTGTTTCTCCCCCTCGCTCTGCTTCCAGATGCCCTTCTTAAAAAATGCCAGCCAGGGGAAGTGGAGCGAAGAGCTCTGCGACTGCGGTCAGCTGCAAATGAGAAAGACTGGACCTGGACCTGACGTAGTCCCCATCTCTTAAACCATCGCAAGTCATTAATGAAACCAGATGAGGCCATGCCTGTCTCCTGTGCTAAAACACTTTTAAAGAGAACCAGAAGGCCCTTATGTTATCAAAATATTTAGGAATTGGCTATCCATTACTGCTGCTGGCAAAGAACAGTACATGATAAAAGGACAATTTCCTACAACATACAATATTAAACTGTCAAAAGCTAGCTCTTTTGGGTAACGTCCATGACGGTTGAAACAAGACAAATACAAGAAGAAATACCTTTTACGTCTAGGAAGTACAATCGCAGACTGTTTAATTCACAAGGGAGTGACTTTTCGTCTAAATTTAGATTCTTCCAGACCAGTCGACATTTGGAGCGTAGAATAATACAAACAAAAGGCAGACTTGCAGAGGACATATATGCACAAGGAATCAACGTCTCAACTGCCACAACATTAACTGTTAATGCCACCTCCTTCTTCCTCCTGCCTCCATTTTAAAGATAGCCCTTCTCTCTCTATTTGTGCTCTCCATAGATGGTTCTACGGCGAGACCACAGAACCATTTGCAGCTGGACTGGGACCTATTTCTGAGCTGATGTCGACAAAGCTGAAGCGAGGGAAACCAGGGACTTGACTGCAGTCCAACTGGCGAGGCTTTTCCCAGAGACAACTACACAGTGTTTTCTGCAATTTATGACGGTTTTACTCTGCCAGCTCGGCATAACGATGACCAGCAAAGAGCGGCATGGATTATGTCTTGCACGTGATAAACATAGATAATGTTCAAGTGAAGTATTTGGTCAACTTTTTAGTCATTTAGACTACAAGCATTCAAATCTTGGAGAACTTGGTCAAGGTTTTTGAAGGTTCATATTTTGCAGTTGAGTTTGAATTCTTTTAAAGACCATTTCCATTCTATACATACTTTTTATAGTTAAGGCAAGTGAACATGAATCTGCAAGAAAAGCTCTCGGGCCTGAAGGGTCTGGTCACACACTCTCAAAGCAAACGGCGCTTTAAAGGCGACCTCACAGTGGACATGATCAGCCCCCCTCTGGGTGACTTTCGCCACACGATGCACGTTGGCCGCGGCGGTGATGTGTTCGGGGACACTTCCTTCCTCAGCAACCATGGCGGCTCAACCAATGGGGGCAATGGCGAAACGGAGTCAATGTCTACACCGGACAATAAGCTTGGAGCGTATTTCTCCAGGAAACTGCAACAAATCCGCAGGGGCTCTGACAACCGACCCAGGGAGGTATCCAAGGATGCGGGACTGCCACCCCCGGCCATTTCTCCTATTATCAAGAATGCAGTCTCCCTCCCAAGGCTGGACGTGGATATGTGTAATGGGAGTCCCGTCACCAAGGTGCTTTTTCCAAGTTCTCAAAGCACGCCAGGAGAAAGGACAAGTTCTTATGGTGAGCATGGCAAAACACTGGGGAAAAACTTTTAGAAAGAAAAAAAAAATGTTTTCAGTATTTCACTAATCATATTTTCAACTTAGTTGTTTGATAACTTCATTGGCAATTATTATATTCAAATTGGCATCATAACGCCTCCTCTGTTTGATGCATGTTCCTAAGTCGCTGCTGTGTAAGTGACAGGAAGAAAAACTCTGACTCCACGACCCTTTTCTAAGGGAGAAATACTTATATACTCTACCGGTCAAAAGTTTTAGAACACCTTATTTATAGCAGTAAGTATGTCCAATGGTACTATAAATGTTACTACGGCGTTTACATACGTTGCCATCAATGTTACTGTTGTTGTAACTAGCTACAGTAAGGTCCAGATGTCTTTTGAACGTGACACTTTTTTCTTTAATGGTTTTGGCTCTACAGTACACACAACCATAATGGATTTGAAATAAATACTGTAAATCAATAAACAAAATTAGCATGTGATTAAGAGGTTTGATAAAAAAAATATATAATTTAGAAATGAGAACTACATTATTTATGTAGATAACATCCATTTCATTTTCAGTGATTCATGACATAATTGTAAATATATTAAACTTGTTTATACTCATAATTTAATGATCTCCATGGGCTTCTATTACTGCTATGGATTTTCATGTTGCTAATATTTTCACCAATGTGTGTACTTATAGCTTTAATTACTAAATGGTAAATTACATTATTTTGTAACAGCTCTTAAAGTTAAAAGTCTACACTTCAATCGCTAGCTAGCTAGCTAGTGAAATGTAAAAAAAAAAAACCCCACCATAGTCTTACTGTATTGAGTATGTGTTTGTATTATTCTTGTTGTTAGGAAGGGGTTGAGGTTTGTTGGAAATCATTTTTAAAAAAAATAGCAAAAACCCACGCGGAGTCATACTTTGTGTATCATGTGACAAGACCCCATGACAAATTGATGAAAACAATATTCAGCATTGACAGTGGATCAGGTTACATGAAATGCAGCAATCGTAGTGATACATACGCTCATTTGCCACAGCTCTCTAGAACTTATAACTTCTGCTGACATTTGTAATAATGTTACTGTGTGGTTGACTCCTCGGGCTCTCATTAGCAGCAGTCTGTTTACAGCACCTTAAATAAAGTCGCTGAATTCATCTTCCCGGCACCAAACAGTCCGTGAAGTGACCACTACCACCACATTATGTGGTCATATTATGTTTAAAAAAGACATGCCTGTGCAATAACAACAATGCCAGACCGACTGAATTGACTTTTTACAATGTGTGAATAGTGTCAGTGTCTGGTGAGGCCGCTAAGGAATAAAATGCTGAAAACAGACCTGCTGCGGAGTCTAGTGTGTGTTGGAGCCATCTACCACCACTACCACCGTACTTAAACTACCTCACATTGAAATAACATCAACATCACCCACTGGGCTACATTGTTGAATAAGACCATTTGCGTCCGTCACAAATTTGAATACATCAAGATAGACATTGTAGAGCAGTTAATTTCTAAAAAGTAAAGTATTGGAGAACATTGTCCTTTTTTTAAGTACAGTCATCCCTTAATCATTGTGGTTAATTGGTTCAACGATAAACAACTTTCCACTAAGTAGGAATACATTATTAGAAATTAAAAATGTTAATAACTACAGCATAAAAAACTGTTACCTACATTTTAAATCTGTTTTTCAACATTATGAGACCCCGCTAGACGTGAAATAACACCCTTTTAGTCACTTTTACACTCTGAATCTAATATAATAACGCTTCCTTAGGCAGAACCAATCAGTGGCCACGATACCAAACAACGAGATCTGATTGGTTTAATCTAGTGGCCAATACTGTAGTATTGACAGTTTTAGTTAATTTAGCCATTTTTTGCATTAAAAATATTAATTTACCACATTTCTTTAGAATATGCTTTTTAAAAAAGCACCAAAAAATCTGCAATGTGGTGAAGCCGGAATATTAGAAGCACGATGCTGCGAGAGACGAATGCACCATATATTTTGCCCTAGAAAAAAGTTTGAAAAAGTAAGGTCGTCCAGAGATTTGTGCATGCAAACTAACAGATGGTGCCAATCAGCTTCTACCCGTACAAGTCAGAGCTTTTCTTCCTGTCACTCACACATATGTGACTTAGGGAGATGCAGCTGCAACAGAGACCCTTTAAAAAGAACTATGATGATAGTTGAACACAACCACATTTTTTTTGTCTTTTAGAAATATGATCATTTTTAGTCTGTTAGTTCACTGATAGTGAAAAATATTTAAAAAATATAGAAAAAGAGAGGCTGTCTTATATTCAGGTTACTGTGGTAGTTCATGCATGAATCCTAATGACAAATATGATGCATATATAGTACAAACCCGCAATTTAGTTAAAAACTGTTGCAGCGATCTGAACCATACCAAGAGTCATTCTAGTTTGCAATTGTGCATTGTTTTCTCATAAGCAGTGAAGATCAGAGACGCCATTTAAAAAGCCCCAAAACATCTTAACTGGAAACTCCCACAGTCATCTTTAAACACCACCAAATCCCAGAATAACGCCTATGATTACGATTGGATGAAACGATAAATCCCAGTTGCTAAACAAAGTAAAACACACAACTGAGGGTCAAACGAGTTAACGCAGCAAAGACTAGGCGACAACGTGTATGGCTGCAGTAAATTCATCCATGGAGTCTACTCAACGATTTAGACAGATTTTCCCCAGATGCTGTTATGAATCACCTTGGCTCGCTATCAGCAGCTCCTGCACTGATAAACAGCAGCCATCCAGACACGACAGGCAATAAACTGTTGGAGTCTGTGTTTAAATGACCCGCATTGACACCAGACTCATGCTTCACGCTGCGTACGTGTGTGTATATACGTGTGTGTACACATCAACTCCTTAAAGACTTTCTCACAGACACGTTGTTACATTTCAAATGTCAAACGGTAATTATATGCCTTAATGTATACGTCAGGGAGGGGCCTTTCAGCAGATTTAGTGTACTATAATTATGTACAAGGTCACATAAAGCACTGTTAGACCATTACCACGACATACAGTGCTGCTGCACTCATTTTGGTTATAATGGCAGAAGAGTGAATGAGACAGGATATGTGATATGTTAGCCTCATGGCAATGTGACAATGATGACTGAGAAGAAACTACATAAAAAAAAGTTTGCAGGCTTCAGTGTGAGACAGGTTGATGGTGTGTACTGCCCCCTGTTGGAATTATTGGCTAAATAATGCTAGAACAGAGTTGTATGGTATGAGTTACATTCGGAGTTTATCGGCAGTTTTGCCAACTGTTTTTACCCAAAATGTTGTAAAGCATGACATGGCAAAAAAAATTGTGAAAACAAATTATAAAATTAGATGCAAAAATGAAAACAACAACAGTCACAGATGCACACAAACTTTGGAAACATGATGCTGATTATTTTATATGTATATAAATATAATATAGGTCATATTACATAAATATGAACAATATAAAAAAAGACAAGCGTTTTTACTTTTGAAAAAAATTAATGATGTGAATTTTAAAGATTAAAATTAATATCAAACAAAAAACTTTTTTTTTTAAATATCAAATATCCCCTATTTTATTCTTGAACAATTTTACATTTCTCAATAGTATATTACAAGTCTGTTGACAAAAATCTATGCTGACTTGTTTTATTATTCCATGAATTTTGAGCAAGTGTATGGTCCATACTGTACTATTAAAGATATTCAACGGAGTAGAGACAGATATAAATAAAATTTGCATGTATAAGTACATCTTTTGTACATATTACATGCCTCGATGCTGGAATTTAGATAGTTTAAAAGGGCTTTTAGTAAACCATTCTGGGTAATGAGTTGCGCACTTTTTTTTACATATAAATATGACGTAGTTTTGCATAACAGAGGATCTTTTTATCCAATGATTTTGGTATGGTAAAGGTTGAATGTGAGAGTTTGCATGAAATTTGGCATTCAGTTTAAGTCCATCCAAAGTTTTTGGTCCACTTTGCATAATTCAATCGGAGCTTGTTCATGCTTTACAATTTTCCATTGAATTATAAAATGAAGTGATTTTTAGTAATGTTCATGTTGTGTCTTCTTCAGGTTTGGAATCTGGCTTTGTCACTCTTCCTCGTCTGTCCCGCTCTGAGCGCCAGCAGCCCTCCATCTCCAACCCCGCCCCTTGCTCCTCCCATGTGCATCGCGGCTCTCTGACCGCCCCCACCGACGCCAATTTATCCACCGGCGCTACCACCGACCGCAAGTTCACCGCCTTCTCCGATTCCCTCGGCTCCCTGGACACCTTTAACTTTGACCTGGGCCCCTCCCTCATGAGTGAAGTTTTCGGCTTACTTGAGGGAGACAATCCGGCCTGGGAGAGAGATGACATGGGGTCGGCGTGGGGGCTCACCAACGAGGGATCGGAGATGGACTCGGCCACAATCTCGTACGTGGACTCCCTGCTGAGAGAGGACTGCGTGGGCGGGAAAAGTCCACACGTCACAGAATGGGATGACGACGACGTGGAGGTGAACGGAACGCCGATGTCTGGGGGACTAGCAGATACGCCGAGAGGAGGGTCACCCGAGCAAGCCAGTTTGGGCGTGAAAATGGAGAGTGAGCGCTTCCAGAGTGCTGCCGATGTGCTCGCACGCCATTATGGAGGTCAGGGCCTCTGGAAGGGACACGGCAGGGTGGAGGCGGCAGATTCTGAGATGAGGAGCGTGGGGCAGCTGAAGAAGAAAGTATCCTACAGCTACACGGATGAAGATGATGATGATGAAATCAAAGTCTGACAGGGTATAACACTTAACTCAAAATAGGATTGAATTCTAACTAAACCAATAATCTCAACCTCAACAACTGGATTCTTTATTTATACAGTGGAACCCGCTTATGTTAAACAACTCATGTAATTACTTAATTCGACGTTGACCATTTTTAGGTCTTGTGGAAAAATGTTGTAGTCTTCATTATTGCTAAGCCACAGCGTCACTACCAACTAGTTAAAGCATTAAAACGTGCGGACAGTGACTTCCTGTTCAGAGCAAAATACAATTCAAAATAAAAGCATGGAGTCTACACCAACTTTTAATTTTGTAGCTTGTTAACCACGGTAATAAATATTTTTGCACGTACGAAAGTTTTATTCTTGTCGTAGTCAAAACATACAACACAATTACTGTACTTTACGGACAAATTATAAACCCTGCGGATTATTGCTGGATTGCAATCACGTGACCTAGAGGAACTTTCTGGTTTCAGGCGATAGTCTAGAGTCCTATTAGGCTACTGTTTATTTACATGCATCAGTGCAAATTTACCGGTAGGTGTATTTTGAAAGATTTAGAGGCAAATATACAAATAATCTTTAAAAAATAATAAAATGGGATGGAATGGATTAATACACTCTTAAGAAAAATATTTTTTGAAAGATTTAAACCATTCATCATAACCAGACGTTACTGCTCGCTACGACCTCACTTCCTTGGACACACACGGATTTAGAGAAGAAAATACTTAATTTTTTTAGCAAACAGCTAAATTATGGATTGGATTTGGCAAAGAAATCAAACTGTACTAAAATGATCCACAACTGTTCGACTTCAAAGTGTTTACAAAGTACAAGGAATAAGAATCCTGATAAACATACGGTATTGAACTTTATATCAAAAAGAATAGAATAGAAGATTTCTATGTGAATATAATATCACAACGTACTGGTATATTTCTGCGGCTAATAATCTGTTGCAAATTTAGTGGGTGCGGTTTATATGCCAGTGCGGTTTATAGTCCGAAAACTACAGTACGCGTGTAAAAGATTGTAATGCCAGCAGAATGACGACAAGGCAACGTCTTTGATTGACATCTCGAAAACAGCGGGGTTGGTTGTCACACTAACATCTTACCCTTAAATTAAATAAATGAATTGGGATCAGAGCTCACTGACATAGTCTTCTCTGGAATAAGACGGCTGAACATGAGATAAAAACTTCTTGTATTTTCATGTTAAATTGTAAATATTCAGCTGCTCAGTGTTTGTGTTCTGGACTTTTACAATATAATCAAAAACAGTTGCCTATGCAGATTGTGTAACAACGCTATTATATGTTTACGTTCAGCGTCACAAGCGGCCCACTGAAGGCAGTCATAGTCAATAAAAACGAATTTGACACCCTTGGTTTAGAGTGTTGTTAGCTAGATAACTAGTTGTCACGCGGTTGTTAGCCTTGATACTGGCAAAAAGTTCCAGTTGTAATTGGTTGTCACGTACTTATCGTACATATTACATACTGCATACACAAGGCTGGCCTACAGATGTGTAGGCATACAGATGCATGTTTTACCTTTTATTTAAAATATTTTTACCATTAAAATAAAATTGCGTCAACCATTCCTACCATGAGGTAGCTGCTTGTCAACATGTGTTGGTGTGTCATTGACAGTTTTTTACCTCTTTGTTACGAGTTGTAATATGAGACAGATGAACATTTACATCCAGCCCTTCAATTTAAATTAGAAATGATTATTGAAAGATGTTTTGATGAGCAATTCACACCAAAGTAAACGGTGTGACAACCAACCCCGTTCTCGTGAACCGAATATGCAAGACGCACTCCACATGTCGCTACACAATGCGCAAAGACTATGTCACTTCCTGTCGACTTATTTCGATCAGTCATTACGTTTGTGTACGCGGTCACTGTCACCTGGTTTAAAAATGTGTGTTGTTCTTTATAAAACACTACATACAAAACACATCACAGCTGAGAACCACACATAATACTCATGACGCAATACAAAAGCAGAAGAACCCACATGAAAATATGCACAAATGGAGGAAAACAATGTCAACAAAGTGAAATAGGTTTAAAACTCCTTTATTAGCGTTCATTCTCTTTTAGATATGGCTAAAGTCTCAAGAAAATGTACACGCAATGCTTTGTTTTGATTTGGGCTCTGTCGACTTATGCCTACATCGGTCTGAGGGACGTTGAGATAAGCGAGTTCCACTGTACTTTATAATGATGCAACAAGACTTTGGCTGAGGAAACACTAATGTCACTGCACATATAAGTCATGCCATTCAATTTATACGCTAAACTTCCACCTGCATGACAGGAGTACTTTGCACTTGTCTTAAATCTATAACGGAACAAAATGAACACAAACAGTGAGTTGAAGGAGGCCATGTGTCCCAGGCCTAAATTCAGAGAGGGATGGCCATCCAAAGTCACTTTTATTCCAGACTTTTTGACTCATATCAGTTGATAATCCTGCAATATGATATGACCAATACGAGTAGTATGTAATGCAGACCTTTTATAGAAATACTATGTGCTCCTTTAATGAAGAGGAACTTGTATATGTTTTAATAGACAAATCATATTTCCTGTTATTTACTTCCTATACAAATGTACATGAAAATATCAACTGACCTCCCCTATAAATATGTACTTACAATATAGCACCTTCAGTCCAAGTTTTATATGTAAATATTCATCTCAGTGAGAATATAATGCAAAGTTCTTTGATTTCAGGAGTTCAAATTTGGCTAAAAGGCTAATTAAAGCTATAAGTGTAGTTTACAATATTCAACCACATATGAGATACTGAATTTGAGGCTTTTATTAGCAATAAGTGTAAAAAATATATTGAACACGTTCTCGAAATTATTCATTCTCTTTATTTGAACTACTGAAATAAATGAATTTTTTCAAAATATTCTAGCTGGATGAGAGACTCGTGTAAACATCACACTATGATGTCATTCATTGGAAATAAACATGCTTTTTTTTCAACGTGGTGGAGACATTATGGGCCAGGAGCCGAAATAAATATTTGATGTCAAGACTTTGTAGACTTTATTAACTGATATGTTGAAACCTTTTTTGTTAACTAACTTATATCAAATAAATACATAGCAATGAACTCAAACAATACCACAGTAAATGTGCAAACTTGATAGCGCACGTAAAGCTGACCTACTAAGCTTGCGCGCAGAGGATTGTGTCTCCCAAATGAGCAAAATAGCGAGCGCAATCTATCATTATAGTAGAATTGGAGATGCAAATATAATAATTTCTTCCTTGCAGTGTGATTTACCAAGCCTGAAACCGTTTCGCATCTATGTTAAGCAAGTTGGAAATGTGTGTGCAAACCGGCACACAGTTCAGCACAAATGGGTGTAAGAAAGCATTATGATGAATAATGCAGAGAAACTATTACGCACATTTGGAGTGTCAGAAATAAAACATATTTGACATATCAGCTTTTTGAAAATGTAACATAAGGGGCTGATTTTACGGCATTCATTTGTTTCTATAAAAACACTTCTAGCGACATGCATTTTCTTGCGTCTGGATCATTCCAGACACACCATCAGAACACTCTGGTGCCTCCCAGAGCGCACCTTCGGCCTGCTAGTAATAAGTTCTGTTGTCTGCATTGAGCTTCGATATAACCCAGAAAAGAAGGTACACATTATATTTGTGTGCTGCATGTTTCATAACATAACAAACCACTACAGATTGGAGCATATAATGCAATGGGTGTGCAGTAAATGAGTGTTTCCATGGTGACAGCCGGTATACATATTTAAATTGGCCAGGTTTGCACCACAGTCCTAGACACGCCCACTAATAGTACACGTCACTTAGAACTTATTTGGATTTTAGTACAACAGGCCCTATGTGGACAAAAGTAGTGGTACACCTGACCATTTTGAAATGGAACACTGTCTTTGTCCATTCATGCAGAACATTTGCGAGGTCAGAGAGAAGGTCACGTTCCTCCCAAAGGTGTTTGGATACAGTTCTTCCACACCATACATCTCAGGGAGCGATGTACACATTTAAGACATGTGTGTCAAAATCTCATCTTACTGTGCCTCTGTGGACTGCAATGCAGGGGGACGTGGCGGAGGGCAGTTTGGGGCTTTAACGGCAGGCTTTTTAAACGGCAGCTTTTTGAGGCCAGTAGGTTGAGCTGGAGGCATCATACCCGCAAGTGCCACAGGGGCCCGTGGCTTCGGCGGCTCCGGCGCTTTGTTGGCTTTTCTCACACTGATGTTTCTCTTTGCTGCGGGCGAGAGGCAGGAACACACAAAACAACTGATTAGGGAGCCACTAAAACAAGTATTGTGCTTGAAGTGTAGCGTCGTCCTGCATTATGCTTCTTCAGCTACATGAGAGGAGTTGGTGACTACATAAAGTAAAAGGAAGTCAGCGGTTAGAGGAAGTGTGTGATATGTTGGTAGAGTGAGACTTCCTGTTGTCTTATGAATGAGCTGCGTATGTATCTGCCTTCTGTAGACGTGCACATTATGAGGAAAAGGCTGATGTGTACACGATAGAAGTGAAGGAAGAAAACTGCCAGATATATTAAATTTGTTTTAAATCCTACTCTGGACTCCAAAGGCTTCAAGTTGATTTCATATTGCAAATAATTTTTTTGACTCACGTTTGTTTGGTGTGATCCCCACAACTGCTTTGGCGGAGCATGGAGGGGCCTCTGAAATATTCTCCGACTGGCTCAATTGTTTCTGGGCGTGGTCCCTGCTCGGTCCTTGGCTGGATCTCACAGTTCTAGGATGCAGCGTCGGGCTCTGGTTTGACGGGGCGGTTGCTGCCTCGGATGCGGGCCCGCTCCACACCGAGCGCCAAGCAGAACCGGCTTTCACAGACGAGACGCTATCTTGAGAGGACACACTGAATGGAGAATGAGGTGATAAAACCTTCCGACATGAAATCATGCCTGCTGGGTGATGTACAGCACCTGTTGTTCTTGGAGAGAGGGTGGTGGTAGGAGGACGAGGAGGCTGTGGAGGCACAGGACACTGTTCTGCTCAGCGGCGTCGGTTTGGAGACGGAGGACTGGACTAGAGGATCATCTTGGACCTCTGGAAGCTCTGGGACCTCAAAGGACACCTCTAAACAAACATTTAGGACAATATTTGTAACTTCACTCCTGCAATACATTAGTCTGTCATTGATTACTTCATCATATTCAACTCAATTGTTTTGGCGGCCACATTTTGGTGTATTTATTGTAGAACAGGGGCGTCAAACTCATTTTAGATCGGGGGCCACATGGAGAAAAATCTACTCCCAAGCGGCTGGTAAAATCACGGCACGATAACTTAAAAAAAAAGACAACTTCAGATTGTTTTCCTTGTTTAAAAAATAGAACAAGCACATTCTGAAATTGTACAAATCACAATGTTGTTGGTTTTTTTACACTTACATGTTGCGGTTAATAGTATTCTATCTTTATTTGATATTTTCTGAAAAAATATGTGATAGTGTTCATCAGTCAACTCATTAGTGTTAATTTTCAATGAAATTGAAAAAAGTTTCAAAAAAATGATATCAAATTAAAGTTAAAGTTAAAGTCCCAATGATTGTCACACACACACTAGGTGTGGTGAAATTTGTCCTCTGCATTTGACCCATCCCCTTGATCACCCCCTGGGAGGTGAGGGGAGCAGTGGGCAGCAGCGGTGCTGCGCCCGGGAATCATTTTTGGTGATTTAACCCCCAATTCCAACCCTTGATGCTGAGTGCCAAGCAGGGACGTAATGGGTCCCATTTTTATAGTCTTTGGTATGACTCGGCCGGGGTTTGAACTCACAACCTACCGATCTCAGGGCGGACACTCTAACCACTAGGCCACTGAGTAGGTGGCCTAGTGTAGCATCATCTACAAAGATACAACAAATTGCTGTTGCGACATCCAGTGGACACATTTAGAACAGCAGTTTCTTTCATTCAAAAATTTCATGTTAATTTTTATACTTAGCAAACTCATCTCGCAGGCCGGATAAAACCTGTTTGAGGGCCTGATCTGTGCGTTTGACACCCCTGTTTTAGAGTTACAGAGGTGCTTTATAGCAGTGGTCCCCAACCACCGGGCCGCGGCCCGACCGATCGTTACCGGGCCGCAGAAGAAATTAAAAAAAAAATAAAAAATTATTTTTATTAAATCAAAATAACAAACACAATATATACATTATATATCAATACAGTCTGCAGGGATACAGTCCGTAAGCACACATGATTGTATTTCTTTATGAAAAAACAAAACAAAACAAAACAAAAATGTTAAAATGTCACTACAAAGATCTGCCAATATGTTTACAGTGGTCCAAGTTCCTCTATACAACAGGAGCATTTTTGTGTTTTTAGAAATGTGCTGCAAAAATATTTGTCTCCCAAATTTTTAAATCAACTCGCACCGCCAGTTGAATAGTCCTGCACTACAAAAACGGTAAGTTGTGAAACAGGTCGTTTGTTTTAACAGACGCTGCAAGAAAAGTATTATTCAAATTTTATGTTATTCTGGTCTTGTGGAATTATTTCTAATAATTAAGCACAACATTATTCCTACACAGTTTGAGTTCAAGTTATTTTTTAGTAGGTGTTTGAAGCTGGAAATTAAAATGATAAAATAACAATAAAATATAAGCCATATATTTTTTTTTTTACATTCTAAAAAATATGCCACACCCTGATCTTATCGGACAATTTTGATGACCTTGGTCATTGCTAGCAAAACTTATTAAAACAAAAAATCATCTCTTCAAACGTTTTTGTGTCGTTTTGAATGGAGGATCAAAAAGAGGGACATTTTTGAATAAGTATTTAAATGTGTCATTCATTAATTGATTAATAATTGGAATTAAATACATACATGTGGTTTTAAATGTGTCAATAATGTTTTCAATGTAAGCATTTAATTAATCATTTGAATATGTAATCAACTGTTAAATAAATCTAGTATTTATTTCAGGATTTAATTATTAATTGATTAATTAATAAATTAATAAATTAAAAAATTAATTAATTATTGTTATTATTGTTATTATTATATCAATCTGTCAAACTCAGCCATCAAAGTAAGTGGATATCTTAGTCCAATGATTGCTTTGGTTTGAAGCCTGGAACTTCAGAAGTCTTTCAAAACATGGCGGCTAAGGATGACACTCAAATGGGACAAAGTTACATGAATACATCTTTAAATAATTACTTAAATGTGTCATTAAGTTATTGGAATTACAATTAAGTACATAATTGTGTTATTAAATGTGTCATTAATTTTTCTAATATGAAATACTTTTAATTATTTAATCATTGAATTCATTAATTCAATATCTAATTCAAGAGTTTATGATTTCACTATTTCATAATTAAATTCATTATTTCATGACTGTTTTACCTTTGATGGCTTAGTTTGACGGATACAATAAATATATACATGAGGCTTCCTCACAGGTTCATGAAATACTTATAAAAACTAAATAATTAAATATTTAAATTGAACATTTATTAAATTGTTAAATAATTAAATTATTAAATAATTGACAATTTTAGTAATTATTTAATTGTGAAATAAATAATGAAATTGTGGGAAAAGTAGATAATTATTAAAATGTGAAAATAACTAAATGAATAGTTTGATACATTTTACATTAAATTAAGTAATGACACATTTATGTACTTATTTAGATTTATTTATTTGATTATGTCATATTTGACCTGCCATAGTTCCCAGCTAAAAGTTGAACATAAAATAACATTTTGTCAACTAATAATATTTGGGGAAAATCTGTCCATGTTGAAAATAATTTATGGCTTAACCGAGAGGTGTCAAACTCATTTTAGATCGAGGGCCACATGGAGAAAAATCTACTCCTAAGTCGGACGGACTGGTAAAATCACGGCAGGATAACTTAAAAATAAAGACAACTTCAGATTGTTTTCGTTGTTTAAAAATAGAACGAGCACATTCTGAAAATGTACAAATCATAATGTTGTTGGGGTTTATTTTACACTTACATGTTTCGGTTAATAGTATTCTATCTTTATTTGTCGTTATTTATATTTTTCTGAATAAATAATGTGATAATGTTCATCAGTCAACTCATTGGTGTTCATTTTCAATCCATCAAGATAAAAAAATAATATCAAAATCAAATTACAGGATGTTATGTATGTAGTTTGCTTATTTTCCTTGACTGGTGCACTAACATCATGTGGGTTTTTTTGTTTTTTTTAAATATGTAGCATCATCTACAAAGATACAAATAATTGCTATTGCGACATCTAGTGGACACATTTAGAACAGCAGTTTCTTTCATTCAAAAATTTCGGCTCATTTTTATACTTAGCAAACTCATCCCACGGGCCGGATAAAACCTGTTCGCGGGCCTGATCCGGCACACGGGCCGTACCTTTGATACCACTGGCTTAACCGTAGTTATTATTTTTGAAAAAGCTGTCATTAAGACTACAATAATATAATGAACATATTATGAAATGAAAACGTGTAATAAAGTGTCCAGTCAGTGATCTGAGTGTGATGTCTTATTCACGAAATACAGAATCCATTCAAATGTGAGGTTCATATACCTTCAGGGAAGAGCGTGGCGCTGTATTGAATAAGAGGCTCGATAACCGTCACCACCTGGACAGAGGAGGCGGACGCCATGTCCAGCTGGGGAATCTCCCTGAAGAGGACAGAAAAAAGTTGGGGACGTTTGGTTGAAGATGACATAGAAATACCAGCTCAAGTTACCCCTCTGCTGGGGGTCGCAGCAGGTTGGGCCCCAGGACGATGGCGATGTTACTGGGGGTCATCTTGTTGGCAGACTGCTCCTCGGACAGCCGGGACAAGAACTGGACTAGATAACTGGTCAAAAGTTGTCCAGTTAGTTTGGCTAAGTCTTCATTGTTTACAAGTGTACAAAATGTACTCGTCTCTGTGTCCTTTTGACTGTTTCTGATGACATATACCTGAGGTTGTTGTAGTTTTCTGCCGGCAGTTTCTTCAGCAGCGCTCGGAACGTCTCCAGCTTCTCACTGACATCTTTTTCACTGTGGAAACATCAACTCTTAAATCCCGGAAACAGCCCGATGCTTGAGGTTCATATGTAGTGTTCTTACGCACCCTGCTGCTTTAAACCAGTCGTCGTAGAGTTCAAAGGTCATTAGAGGTTCAGGAAGTTCTCGCAGGTAACACTTCAGTGCTCCTGTTGGGGTCATTTCAGATAGAAAGAGAACATTGTTTGTTATATCGAGTATAAATGGATGATGGTTGGTTAGAACCCAGCAGGCACAATACGTTACGACAACATTGAGAACTTGTTGGATTAGGTCCTGACCTTGAGCAGCTCAAACCTAATGTAACTCGGTGGCCTAGTGGTTAGAGTGTCCGCCCTGAGTTCAGTAGGTTGTGAGTTCAAACCCCAGCCGAGTCATACCAAAGACTTATAAAATAGGACCCATTATCTCCCTGCTTGGCACTAAGCATCAAGGGTTGGAATTGGGGGTTAGATCACCAAAAATGATTCCCGGGCGTGGCACCGCTGCTGCTCACTGCTCCCCTCACCTCCCAGGGGGTGAACAAGTGGATGGGTCAAATGCAGAGGACAAAATTTCACCACACCTAGTGTGTGTGTGTGACAATCATTGGTACTTCAACTTTAACTTAAACATGCTTTTTTGGCAACGCTTAATCTCATTTTTAAACCTTTTATTGATCAACTTGTGAAGAAACTAAAACTGAAATTGTTTTTTTTCTTCCGTAATAAGAGATGAAGTGAAGTGAATTACATTTTATATAGCGCTTTTTCTCAAGTGACTCAAAGCGCTTTACATTGTGAAACCCAATATCTAAGTTACATTTAAACCAGTGTGGGTGGCACTGGGAGCAGGTGGGTAAAGTGTCTTGCCCAAGGACACAACAGCAGTGATTAGGATGGCAGAAGCGGGGATCGAACCTGCAACCCTCAAGTTGCTGGCACGGCCGCTCTACCAACCGAGCTATACCGCCCCAAAAGATGTTTTTCTTTTGGTGTAAAAAAACGCCTTGTCTCTGCCACATTTTTATCTGTGCTAGATTATGGTGATCTTTTTTATACGAATGCTACTCATTCCTGTCTTTAGATGGTGGACTGTGTTTACCATGCTTCTTTGAGATTTATCACAAACTGTAGAGCCATGACACACCCTTGTGACTTGCACTCTCGGGTGTGATGAAGACAGTGTCACTGGTACCTTTTTATTTACAAGTTCTCTTCTGGGACTATTGCCCGGATATATTTGTGCATTGATTTCACAGAGAAGTACGGATTCTTATGCACTGAGATCCAACGATCATCTGTCCCTTTTGCTGGCACTGAGCTGGGGAAAAAATATTTTGTCTATGCAGCTCCTTGTCCTTGCAGCATGCTACAAAGAGACTGGAAGCTGACTGAATGTTTATCCTTAAATGCTTTTAAATCGAAACTAAGAGCCTTTGAAGGAGCCTCAGGTATCTGTAACTGTTTTACTTGATGTCCATCCTGTCATTTTAATGTGTAATGTGAATGTGATTTCGCCAGGACTCCCTTGAAAAAGAGGTTCTTAATCTCAATGGGATTGTTTTCCTGGTTAAATAAAGGTTAAATAAATCAATAAAAAAATCTATATTTTGTTCTGACGTTGATTTGACAATTTAATTTTGGTCATTTCCCTACCAATATTCTACAACACAAATCCTATCCTGTCCTATCTTTCCGATTGTATTGTACCATATGTCCCGGCAAGAAATCTGCGTTCAAAGAACTCTGGCTTATTAGTGATTCCCAGAGCTCAAAAAAAGTCTGCGGGCTATACAGCCTTTTCTATTCGGGCTCCAGTACTATGGAATGCTAGAGATGCTACCTCAGTAAAAGCATTTAAGTCCCATCTTAAAACTCATTTATATACTCTAGCCTTTAAATAGACCCCCTTTTTAGACCAGTTGATCTGCCGTTTCTTTTCTTTTCTGCTCTGCCCCCCTCTCCCTTGTGGAAAGGGGGGCACAGGTCCGGTGGCCATGGATGAAGTGCTGGCTGTCCAGAGTCGGGACCCGGGGTGGACCGCTCGCCTGTGCATCGGTTGGGGACATCTCTGCGCTGCTGACCTGTCTCCGTTTGGGATGGTCTCCTGCTGGCCCCACTATGGACTGGACTCTCACTATTATGTTAGATCCACTATGGACTAGATTTTCACAATATTATGCTAGACCCACTCGATGTCCATTGCATCCGGTCTCCCCTAGAGGGGGGGGGGGTCACCCACATCTGCAGTCCTCTCCAAGGTTTCTCTTTTATAAATAAAGTTGATTTGATTTGATTTGATTGTCATTCTCATTGACATCCCACTGGGTTGAGTTTTTCCTTGCCCTTATGTGGGATCTGAACCGAGGATGTCGTTGTGGCTTGTGCAGCCCTTTGAGACACGTGTGATTTAGGGCTATATAAATAAACATTGATTGAAATACAACTTTGCAACAACATGCTTTTTGATGACGTTTATTCAATGTCAGGTTGTGACGTGGATTTGAACATTGAAATTTGGTCATTTCCCAACCACCAACGTGGATCCAACGTTAGACATCAACGTTGTCTCATTTTACAAATACAACTATTTTGTAACTTTGTTTCAGAGTTGGTTTTAAAGGACATGTATGTATGTATAATCAACATTGCATCAATGTCTTGTGGCTGCTGGAAAAGCTCTTTACTTACCAGCCACAGCGTGGGGATCCATTCTGAACTCGCTATGGTCGACCACCCCATGATCCATACACGTCTTCAGCCTCTTCACCACAGAGGCGGCAGCCGCTAGCCGAAATAAACCCTGAGACGGCAGAGAAGGAGAGGAGGTGGAAGCAGGAAGGCATTTGGTCACTTCTTATACCTTCATTAGACACATGAAAACGTGATCCCACCTCTTCGCGCATTCCTGTTCTGAGAAGCATGTGAATACACTCTTGGATGGGGGCAGCGATCTCCCTGTTGCTTTCATGCAGATGAGAGGCTAGAGACTCCCCAAAAACCTTTTGTCGAAAGAGGTTCCCTGGTGGCTCTGCAGCACATCACATAATTCACATTCAAATCTAGTTAAATATTTTTTTTGTTACCAAAATTATCGGTTGAATACAGAATCTATGTGGTATTTTAAGACACTTTGTTATGAGTTAGTACAAAAAAAAACATTTTTCTTCTTTTTTATAATCTGATAAATAGTAAACTTATCAATTGAATTATTATAGAAAGGTATGAAAGATCAAGTTATTGTCATAATTTTTTATTTCATAAAGAAGTATTCATAAAAACTATAATTACCTAAATCAATACCAAACTGTATATTTTATAATAGTTTTTTATTTTGTAAAAATTATTAACATTAAATTGAATATATTAATATTAAAATACAACTGTTTTTATTTTTTATATTTGTAAGTATTGTAACTAAATTAATTACTTAAATTAATATTAAAAGCCATAATAATAAAATATTATTTTAAAAGCTTTTTATTTTGTAAAAAAAAAAAAAAATTTATGTATAATTAAATTAATACTCAAGGTATAAAAAAAACATTTATTTTTTTTCATTCCATAAAAATTATTGACACTAAATGTGTTAAATTAATATTAAAAGTTGTAAAAAATACAATTTTTTTTCATAGTTTGTTGTGTAATTTATTTAATCTGATAAAATGTATTTAAACAAAAAAATAAAAAAAATAAAGATTATATATATATATATATATATATATATATATATATATATATATATATATATATATATATATATATATATATATATATATATATATATATATATATATATATATATGTATATATATATATATATATACACGGTATATATGTTTATATATATATATATATATATATATATATATATATATATATATATATATATATATATATATATATATTCAATTACATTTTAAAAATGAAGTGAGTCATTATTTTTTATTAGAATCAGCATTTGAGCTTTGTTTATTATCCCTATTGCTCTGTTTATTTTAATTGAGTTAAATAACATTTTTATGCCAATGCTAATATAGGCCAATATATAGCTTTTTTATAGCTGTTTGACAAGAATTATTTTTCTAAAGCTTACTCTGAAGACTTCTGGTGTCCCTCAGGGATAGGATCGCCCACCTCACACTTTGAAAAGCTTTTATGTGGATCGTGCCCGGGTTGAAACTTACGTTAAAAGGATCCAAAAGGGATGCTCATAAAAGTGTCATTAATCAGAAATATATTTTTCTTTACTTTTAACTCTTGGCATCTTTGAACAACTTCAGATCTATCTATTGATAAAAACGTTCTATTACGTTCATGGCTTCTTTTTTTTTTATGTTTTATGGTCTTTTCGTCAACATAACTGTTTTATTATGATAGGAAAATGCAAAATATGCAATATTTCTAAAAAATAAGTTGCCCAGTGGAATATTTGAGGTTGGGTAATTGCAGCCTTGAATAGGTCAATAATTTATGACAACATGAATTGTGATACAGTAGACAAGTAGACCACAACATATTATATTTACAGTGCCTTATGAGCTAGGAAGAGACAGAAAGCAGGCAGGATTTGGTTGAGTTTGTTGAGTTCATACAAGTCTTTTATATATCGACCATGTTATTTATAACTGCACAAGATCAGCTCCATTGCATTTCAGCATTTCAGCGGTTTAATGGCAATTTAACTCATCAAAGCTCTGAAAATTATGCTCATGGCTCATGCTATGTGGTGGTTAAGAGGCACAATTAGACCAAAACAATATTTTCTTGTTTTTCAATCTGCAAGAATAAGAATCATTTGGTTTTCATGGAAAAAGCAGAGTAACATAGCAGGATTACGCTCTCTGTTGAAAAATTGCGGCTATAATGGGAGTCAATGGGGCTGAAAGAGGTTTTGAGAGAAAGTGTGTAAACTTTGTCTTTTTCTAACAATGTTGCAATTAAAAACACAATACAATTATATATCAAAATTTCTTAAAAACTGTTTGGCAAAATGTCAGACTACTGTAACCTTCAAACTGAACAATCACATCACATAAGGAACACATGTAATGATTGTTTTGGGCTCCCTATGTGCACAAAGGTTAAACACATCTTATCTATTTTTTTAATGGATTGTTTGTATGGCATAAAGAAGTCACAGGCACTGACCTTTGTGGTTGTGATTCTCTTTGAGTTCGCATATATTTCTATCCAGGAATTCGTGTGAATGTTTGTGGTATTCCGCTTGCAGCTCCAAAAGCTACAGTTAGGAGAACATGAAGTTCACTAACATTCATGCATAGATCCCATTGTGCTCCCGATTTCTACAAACAAGCAACATCCATTTAAGGATTCCAACCTACGCGAATGAAGTAGCTGGCGTAGTCATCTTCTTTGGTTGCAAAGTGATACAAATCTGCTGAATACTGATTCTGCAAAGACAAAAGCGACAAACATGTGAAAGGTGCAACCCCAAATTAGAGTTGATGGCGTTCTTTTGAAAAATGAACACCGGTGCCTTGATGGTCTCCAACTTCCTCCAAGCTTCTTCTTCTTCATCCTTGAGTCCATCCTGCTTTGCCTGTGGACCGGTGCTACCCTGGCTCCTGAGAGTGGTGAAAATATGCAACAATAATTGGCAAACATGCTGCAAAAAGATGGGTTCAAATTTTAAACCGAGGAAATGCAACCTGAGTCGTGCATTATTCCAGTCTGTGTTGAGCTTTGCAAAGTGCTTCTTGTTTTTGAGGATCTCTGGTAGTTCATCCTTGAGGACGAACGAGATGAGAGATCGGTCAAATATATTTATTAAATATGTCTACAATGACAAAAACATCTGTGTAATCACCTCACTGAGTTTATTCAACGGCTCCAACACTTGCTTCTCCATTTTCATCTCATAGTCTGCGAGCAGGGTGGCTAACTTCTTCTCCATAAAGCAACACATCTCCAGCACCCTCCTGCCACACACACACACCCACACACACACACACACACTCACACACACACACACACACACACACACACACACATATACACAAATGATTAAACCACTTAAGTTAAATCCAAACTAAAATTCAAAGTTCTAATTTCTCTTGAAGTAGGTAATGATCAAACTACACCGATGACAACTACAGTACAAGTAACCACAATTTATTATAACAGAGGTTCTTAACCTTTTTGACCTCGGGGCCCAACTTTTCCTCTACACAGGGGTCGAGGGCCCACTCAAATAATGACACTGAATTAAGTAGAGTTTATAGGTCTTCTATTTTGTGCTAGACACAGCCTCGTCCAATGCAATCATACTTAGTATACCAAGGTTCGACTCACTAAGATGTATGATATATATATATATATATTAACACTGAATTACTCATCTTATTCTTGATTTTAATTGTATTCCATAATTATATCTAACCTACTTACAGTTTACAACCTTATCAAATAATATGTAAGCATGTGTTAATCACAAAGATTATTATTTATTTAACACAGAAACCTTAGGTCAGGCTGAATCGAAAAATAAGTACTAACCAAATATACTGCATAAGTAAGGACCGATGAAAAATATGTTTCCATGCATTTATGTTGTGTTAAAAGAATAAAACTAAATTGATAAGGAATTTGTTTCTTAGATAAATTGTCAATAAAATTAAAATCCAAATGACTCCACTTTAGTTTTATTTTTTGCGCTTAAGAAAGAGGGAATTGCACTTTTTTTTGCCTATTATTCACAATCAGTATGAGAGACAAGAACACACATGTGGGGGTATTTTAGGATCCTAAAGATGATTTAAAAAAACGCTTGGAAGATGCGGCTTATGGAAGTCAGCGTTGTGGCCTTCAAAGCCGTCTAATACAACTTCCAAACCCTCCATCAACGTTTTGTATACACTCTTCCAGTCTATATATAATATAGTAACAGACACGTTCATAACAATATGTAATATGTACAACATTTACCATATTTTGATCATTTTATGCATTACCGGAACTTGCAGACTCCAAACATCCCAGAACAAGCTAGTCAGATTACTTCTAGACCTCCACCCCAGATCCCACCTCACTCCTACCCACTTCTCCAAAGTGGGCTGGCTCAGGGTGGAGGACAGAGTAAAACAACTTGCACTGAGCCTAGTCTATAAAATCCGCTACACCTGCCTGATACCGAAGTACATGTCAAACTACTTCCTTAACGTAAATGACCGCCATAACCACAACACCAGGGGGGGCTCCACTAACCACGTTAAACCCAGATTCCGATCTAGCAAAGGTCTTAACTCATTCTCTTTCTATGCCATATCAATGTGGAATGCGCTCCCAACAGGTATAAAAGAAAGGGCATCTCTATCCTCCTTCAAAACCGCAATAAAAGTACACCTCCAGGCAACTTCAACCCTAAACTAACACCCTCCCCGGATTGTTAATAATCAAATGTAAACAATCAAATGCAGATACTTTTTCTTATGCCTTCTGATCTCTCTCTCTCTCTCTCTATGTCCACTACTTGCTGTACATATCCTACCAAGTCAGACCTACACTGTTTCAATATCCATTTTTCTGTTCTCAATTGTTGATGACTGATGATAACAACCAAACCTGAGCCCCCCCCCCCCCCCCCCCCCCCACACTCCGAATTGTAAATAATGTAAATAATTCAATGTATACACCCTGATGATTATCTTGTGTGATGACTGTATTATGATGATAGTATATATGATAGTATATATCTGTATCATGAATCAATTCAAGTGGACCCCGACTTAAACAAGTTGAAAAACGTATTCGGGTGTTACCATTTAGTGGTCAATTGTACGGAATATCTACTTCACTGTGCAACCTACTAATAAAAGTCTCAATCAATCAATCAATTGTTCAACCAAATACCACAATTTCTGTTTTATTTTTTTTCAAGTATACAAAATTGTGGCCCCAACCATTCCTGTGCATCATGCATATGCAGAGTATAGTCACCCTCTTTGGCACTTAAACCTTTTTTTAGTCCCATGGCTATGCTTGCTAGTAAGCAATGCATTTCTTAAAAAATGCACTAACGGTTAGTCAGCAGCAGAGTTTGATACAACACAAGGATGGGACTACTTTCTCAACGCAGGGGTTCTTAACCTTTTTCACCTCGGGGACCAACTTTTCCACTAATTAGGGGGCACTGAATTAATAATCATACTCTTGATTTTATTCATATTCAATATTTATATCCAATGTACTTACAGTTTAACATGATTGACCTTGTCAAATGATATGAAGCCATGTGTTAATCACAAAGATTAGTATTTATTTAACACATAAACCTTAGGCTTAGGTCAGGCTGATTAGAAGTACTAACCAAATATACAGCATAACAAAGGACTCATAAATAACTGACAAAAAAAATGTACAAATATTTATGTTGTGCTAAAATAAAATGAATAATAACAAATATGTTTCTTAACTATTCTGTCAGTAAAAATGAAAGTGCAAAGGAAAATACAGCCTCACCACTAAAGTTGGTTATTGTACCAGACGTACCAAAATTCCGTGTCTACTCTCTCGATATTGTCAGAGCATACGCCGCCTTTTGCGGAAACTCCCGTTGGACAGAACAAACAGAAAACTGCACGGCTCTATGGTGTTGTTCTGCTTTTGTACACAGCTCCACCTTGGCTGAGGTCTGCGCTCGGCAAAGAGTCTTTTTGATGTAGAAGTGAAAACGTGGGGGGCCGTCGCACTGAGTCAGGAGGTTATCACATGGGGGTGCAAAAACAGCATAGGGGGAAGTGAAGTGCTCACCTGATGGGAGACTCTGCATCAAAGTCTTTGAAGCTTTCCGCCATGCTGATTGACAGCAGCATCAGAGGAAGCTTCTTCTGCAAGGACACACACTTTCTATTCAGAGTGCATGCACAGTTGTTCCATCATGGCCGACGTACCATCCGTTTTTCAGCATCCAGTCCTGTCTGACTCTGCATGCAGCCCAGCAGCTTCTTGTGGAGCATCTGTGCCGCTCTCTTGGCTGGTTCCACCCGCTGCTCCACCTGAAATAAAAGACACATAAACACTTGTATTAATGGAGTTCTGGTTCTATTAGGCTACAAGTGACTGGTACTCTCCCCCATAACAAGAGCAGAAGAAAACATTTTGTCGTTTCTCACCACAACCAGGTCTTCATGTAGAAGCTCGCTGACATCATGTGACCTGCAGATGTTAACATTGGCTTAGTGAGTGAATTACTGCGTGAAGTCGGCAGTTATCCCACGTAAGAAGATGAGCAGCTGGGCGGTGTCACGTACATCACAGGTCTCATTCAAAGCCAGCGAAAAACAGTCAAAGTCTCCGGGCATATCAGCGCAACAGAGTCCAATAAGCACTCCTTAATAAACTCTCTGTCGGAAAACACCTTACTTTTTCTGGCGATTTTCTGAGAAATGACGAAACTTGTCCTGATGGCTGCATCTCTGGGGGTGTGAAATATGGCAAAAAGTCCTTGTTGGGTTTGCAGTTTTACCATCAACGCATCAGCCTCCCTTGCGCGCGCTTCATCAGACAGATTCCGGTATTTTTCCTCGTGCTTCGTCATGTAGTGGCGATTCAAATTATATTCTTTAAACACAGCAACCTGTGTATCACAAATTAAGCACACGGCTTTACCTTTAATTTCTGTAAAGAAATATTTGGCAGTCCATGTCTTGTTGAAAACACGCCATTCGTCATCAACTTTTCTTTTTTTAGCGTCTCATCACTTGTCGCTGTGCACCTTCACGCACAGGTTACACCCGGACATAAGCCCATAAATAACACTTTTCAAAATAAAAGCAGCACAGTTGTATTGCACGCACGACGTAGATGTTTTTTAAACTTTATTTTGTAATTTGTGATTGCCGCTGTTCACATTCACTCACGCGCATACGTCCATACGGAAGTAATACAAATCACGCTTTTCAAAACAAAAGCAGCACTGTTGTATTGCACACTCGACATAGATACTTTTTTAAATGTATTTTGTAATTTATGATTGGCCTCACGCGGGCTGGACAGGGACGCACAAAGAGCCGGATGTGGCCCGCGGGCCGCAGAATGCCCAGGTCTGATGTAAGCCCAAATCAAAACTGTTCTCGAGTTGCCAAGCCGGGCATATTTCGCACGAGAAATGCTGCCAAAAATGTATGCCGAAGTGAGGAAGAACATAGCCGCACAATTAAGTCTGGTCAGCTGACCAGAACCATACCTGTGTGACAGTCCATTACATCGTCGACTGGGAATTAAAAAGTTCCTGCCTGCAAATGTATTTTTTATCTGAGTTTGATACATTTTGTATTATTTGCACAGCTATGTTATTTATTTTAGGTAGAAATAATATTTTTCTATTTTATTTATGTTATGTAATTCTGTGCTACTTTTAAACAGTTTCTTTTATGTGCTGTTAATACCCATCTTGATTAATAAAACTGCCACTGACTGTTTACAGTACAGTTGTCATTCACTTCAATTTCAGTGAATATCGCTCAAAAATGAATATCTTTATATGTATACGTTCACTGGAAAATATATCGAGATATATATTGAATATAGAGTTTAAGTAAAAATATATCGAGATATAATTTTTCGTCCATATCGCCAAGCCCTAGTAACAGTTTTATTTTATGGACTAAGAAGCTCTTTTATTCATCTCTTGAGGCCTCGGTCAGGACAAATAATATTGCATCCGAATATCTTCGCCTCCCTTGCTCTACATGACAAGGTTGTCCTCTGAGGCCTTTACTTTTTGCTCTTGCCATTGAGCCTATGTCAATAGGGTTTTGTACTAAACCGCTTATTATGGACATTTTAAGACACAATGTGCAGGTGAAAGTCTCTCCCCGCAGATTAACTTCTATATGACATCCTCTCTCTGAAACCTAATCATCAGGTTGGAAATTTAGGGGTAATAATGGACTCAGACTTGAACTTTTAACAGCCACACTAAGTCAATAACATAAGCAGGTATTTGCTACCTAAAATACATTGCCAAAATCAAAGGAATAATATCTAAATCAGATTTAGAAAGACTAATCCATGCCTTTGTCTCCAGCAGGTTACACTACTGCAATGGCCTTCTCACTGGGCTCTCTAAACGAGCTGTAAAGTGCTGCAGTACATCCGGAATGCTGCTGCTCGAGTCTTGACTAGAATCAGGAAATATGACCATATTAGTCCGGTGCTTAGGTCACAGCACTGGCTTTCTGTTGCTCAGCGAACACGACAGCTTTGCTTGTGTACAAGTTTTTTCATGGTCCTGCACCAAAGCGCATATTAGAACCATATGAACCAACGTTTCAGTTTTATGCTGCTCAAATCTGAAACAATCATTCAGAAGGTGTGGAAACCAGCCTCAATTTTGGCAACGTTCAAATCCAGACAGGCAAAACTTTTTTTTGTATTAGTGCATAGAACAACTCAAAGTACTATCTACACACTTTGCTTTTAATTCATCCATCCATTTTCTAACGCTTGTCCCTTTCAGAGTCGCGGGGGTGCTGTTCAATTGATAATTATTTGTATGTTTTTACCCACCCAGGCATAATTGTATGCATCTGTAAAACACTTCAAATTATGTTCTATAAATAATCTTGCCTTGCCTATCATACTGCATCAAACCTTGCAGGACTTGCTTGTGCAGTTCAACAATCCTGTCATGTACTTTGCCCTCAGGAGGTCATGACCGTGTGGATGTCTGGCAGATAATGACACAAATTAGCGCATAATTTGTCAATGGTCTTAAAACTTCTGATCAGCTGATGAACAGCTTGTTTGAGGTAATTGTTGAATTCTATTTTTTTTTTTTTTTTTTTGCTTCTTCTTTCCTTTTGATGAGCTACTCTACTAGAATCCACCAGTGCAACATACTAATACGGATGTTCAGGAGTGTATATGGCATGTGAAACATCCAACAGTTTGGAGATTTGGCCACTTCCTTTTTTCAATGTCATTATTGAGAACCATTGACTAATAGTAACTAAAACTGTTTTTAACTTTTAAACTGTTTTTATCTAACAAACTGTTCTTAGGGTAATTTATATTTGCTTTTTAAATGTTATTTTTTAGTCTGTCCTTTGCCTCTATTTCTTTGTGGTGTACAGCCCTTTGTTTTTCAACTGTGCTGGTCTTTAAAGGGCTTTATAAATAAAGTTGGTATGGTATGGTATGGTATAAACTGAAATATGAAAAAACAACCAAAATAATGATGCCTCATCAAACTTTTGTATCGCTGTGCAATGTTTTGTAAGGATACGCGTACATAGCATCCGGAAAGTATTTACAGCTCTTCACTTTTTCCACATTTTGTTACTGTGACCCTGATTCCGAAATGAAATAATAAATTTTTGTCCTCAAATGTCTACACGTTACACCCATAATGACAATGTGAAAAATAAATTGTATTAATTTGCAAATGTATTAAAAGACAAAAATAAAAATCACATGTGTAGAGATGGAAACTAATCTGATGGAGCTTGAGAGGTGCTGCAAAGAGGAATGGGCGATACTGCCCAAAGGTAGGTGTGCCAAGCTTGTGGCATCGTATTCAAAAAGTCTTGAGGCTGAAATTGCTGCAAAAGGTGCATCAACAAAGTATTGAGCAATGGCTGTGAATACTTTAAACATGTTTTTTATTTTAGTTTTTAATGTTTAATACATTTTCAAAACTTAATAAAAACTTTTTACATTGTCATTATGGAGTATTGTATGTAGAATTTTGAGGGCAAAAATCAATTTATTCCATTTTGGAATAAGACTGTAACATAAAATGTGGAAAAAGTGAAGCGCTGTGAATACTTTCCGGATGCACTGTATACAACTTTACCCCAACAAGATGCCCTCATAATGTAATGCCTGTTGTTCAAAGTGACTGGCTTTGCGTGCCAGTGCGGTTTGTGTTTTGCAGATGCACACTGCACCGGTGTACAACCTCAAATTCAGAGGCAGAAACAGTGACACATGCTTCATGCAGTTTAAAGAATAGATAGAGAACATCTTTTCTTGCTAGTGACCTTTATAGGCCGCTGTCACTGCGCAAGAACAATACTGCATCAATTAATGTCATTGTGTGTATTGAATGTGGATTGCTCAGGTGTGTTTTGCACTACAGGACTATTTTTTTCTGAAATTTGTAAAACAGAAAAACAATGTCCGTCCACCGCAGACGACGCTGGATTTCAATAAGATATTGTACATAATGTCATACAAAAGTACAGAGCACTTGAGATTATTCCCAGCATACACTTTTGAATTTAAATGAATGTTTAAAAACAAAAAAGCATAACAGTATGATGAAGGTGGAAACTTACTTTGCAGAAGATCCAAGCTGCTTCAAAATGCTCAGAGACTGTCGGAGCATTTTGGCTGTTTCAGCAATAACTGACCCACTTAGTGACCCCCCCTCGCCCAGCAAAGGTCCAGCAGGTTACTACAGAAAACAGATTTTTTTTGTTTGGATTTTACCGTTTCGCTTTAGATTTCAGACGCGCGCTCTCAAGCTCTAGAACAGCTATGAGGAAGTTGCACACATGCAATTGTGAGCTGGAAGGGTTTTTTTTTCTACTTTGACTGACAGTTCCACTCCCCCACTACTGACAATCACAAACTGTTACCTTCAGTGTAGTTTTTCTTTAACAGTAAACATATATACAACCTGAATTCACTTGAGGCCTTGATTTTTGTATAGGTAGAATTTTCATAAGATGGTGCAGGATCCGGCCCACGGGAAGTCCCAAATTAAAAACTTTTTTTTTTTTAATCTGTCCTTTCTAATCCAACCCCTGGTCTATCCAGTATGCTTGTATGGCAAAATGAATACAATGTATTAGGAGTTGCTAACAATCAAAATAAAGTAAAGGGCCCGTTTTAAAATTAGACAAATGTGTAATATGTGTATTCAAATACTAGAACCACTGACAGATGAATGCTCATCTTTATGAATTTATAAAAAGGTTTATTTTCTAAGCCGTCACGTAGTAGTATCTGAAAGTTTTAATGTAGCATTTTTTGGTCAATGTTTTATTTCACTTCCTTGTTGGTTACTATTTTGAGTAAACAACCTGTGATTGATATTTTCATTTAAGTTATCACAACTGTAATAACAATTGCTCCATGTATTATATAATGACTTGTCTTTGATTTGTGATGTCATGTTGTGCCCAAAAAAGCTTTGAACTGTGTTAACTACTGTTATGCATTATGCAAGCTTTTAGTCGATGGACTTTTTAACTTATCCTTTTTATGATGTTGCCCCCGTTTTTAATTCACCTTTGTTTATTTGTGAAAAGCCCTTTATAAATAAAATGTACGTATTTATATTGTTTGTGACAGTGTGCATGTGCACATGCTGCACCAAATAATGCATTAAAATAATGTTCAACATTGTAAATTAAAGCCCAAATCAAAAATGTACAGCAAAGCCATCATGAATATATGAATGAATTTCTTTATTAAATGACTTCAAACACATGAGGGAAAAAATTGAGGAACTTGTATCGATGCTGCAGTTTGAGCTTTGATTTGTTTATATCTATACTGTATAACTCTTACTTGTGTTGAAATGTATTTGATGACTGTTGACCATCCACTAAACGTTTTTGCATACAAATACTTAGCTTGTCAGATACAAAAATGCATAACACAAGTGAGGGTTTTGTTTGAGCAAGTGAGTGAAAATCAACTGTAAAAAATATCTAACGCAGGTAAAAGCCAGTGATGTGGTCTCACGAAAAAAGACAAAATCCGTTCTATAAAAGGACTGCGGATCCTTGCAGAAACAAGGCCACAGTCACTGAGTCAGTTTGATGCGAGGCTTTCCAGAAGTGGTGTGTTAAGTGGTTGAACTATTGAGAAAAAACAATACGTAGTTCAAGTATATTCCTTCTGCGGAGAGTAAACATTCAGTCCACTTCATAAAGAATTAATACAAGCTTGATCTACTTTTTCTTTCGTATACATTTTACTGTCTATTGCTGCGTTCCGACAAAAATAAGTCGGATGCAGGGAAAAGTCGCGGCTGTTAAGAGTCAACACCTTGTAAAAACATTTGAAACAAGAGAAAAAAAACAAACAGGAATGCAAATGTAAGCCGCTCTAAGAATTAATATGGTGTACGAGTAAAGAGTGTGTGTAGCACATAGAAAAGCTGCAGCAGTCTCTTTAAAACTGCAGACGAATTCCAAATGTTGCATTTCTCTTCACCGCTTTATGATTTCACCCGTTTTTTGTCTGTCTGGACCACACCATGATGAAAAGTCCCATGCCCCTCTGGTGGTACAAGGAAGCACTGGATGGAGCTCAGGAGCAGCCATGTTCTGACACTATTCCAAATTTGTTCCCTGTCCTCTCTCCATCCCTCTGAGACTGATGTGCATGTTGAAGTTCTCGGACAGATGACTAGCGTTTTGCTTTGGCCTCCTCGGTCTCTTTATCTACATAAAAAAAATGACGGTTGACATTTCAGACAGGGGAGTTCTTACAAACCACATGTAAAGCTGTGTAATTAGATAATAGTTAGTTACTTCCTTCTCACCTTTCCTGAGTTCATCTCTTTTCTTAGCAGCGTCCTCCCTCTGCTTTTTGATGATAGCAAGTCTTGCCAAGTCGGCCCTGGCCTGCTCCGTCTTCCCCTCCATGTGAAGCTTCCTGTAGCGTTCCTTAGATTTCTGCTTCTCGATCTCCTCCCTGACAAACACAGCAATATGAAAAAAAGCTCACTAGCAGACACACAATTTAGGTCAATTGTATTATTCAACGACCATACAAATAAACTTGAAAAACAACTACCGTATTTTCTGGACTATAAGCCCCAACGTTTTGAATCCTGCAGCCTATAAAACGGTTAGGCTCATTTATGGATTCTTATACACCAACGGCCTTAATGTTTTGTAATTTACAAAAAGTTTTCATAGAACACAGTTACTGTTGCGGAATTGAACGTTGCAGCGACATCATTACTATATGGTATATCCCATCATTACTATATGGTATATCCCCGGCCCCGGGTGGAAATCCTCCCGAATTTTTCAAAACATTTTGGCATAAGCTAACCCACATATCATTGGACATGTACAATGAATCGTTTAAATCACTGAACCAGGCTTCAATTTCTCTCTTCTTGAAAAAAGGTAAGGATCCCTTATCATGAACCTCGTATCAGCATGTTAAGTGTGGACTTCAAACTGTTATCCAAATTGCTGGTTTTCCGTCTGGACACTATTCTTCCATTTATTGTTTATGAGGATCAAACTGGGTACATTCGGCATAGGCACCGCTTGTCGAATCTTTGACATCTTATCAATATATTGTACAGTGTACCTGCTTTTAACACCAAAGAAGCAGTGATATCTATAGATGCTGAAAAGGCATTTGACCTATTAATATTAATTATAATGATCTATTTTATGTCCTGGAGAGATACAACTTTGGTAAGTTTTATTTCATGGACTAAGCGCTTTTATTCATCTCTTGAAGCCTCAGTCAGGAGAAATAATATTCCATCCGAATATTTTCGCCTCTTTTGCTCTACAGGACATGGTTGTCCTCTGAAACCTTTACTTTTTGCTCTTGCCATTGAGCCTCTGTCAATAGCGCTTTGCACTAATCCGCTTATTATGGACATTTTAAGACACAATGTGCAGGGGTCTCAAACTCAATTTACCTGGGGGCCACTGGATGCAGAAGGCCGGGCCGCAAGAAAAGGATTTCTTAAATAAAATCTAACATGCACTTTTTAAAGAATTCACCTTCTTTGAATGGCTTTCCCGCCCTAGCAACCATCTCACTCACCATGTAGCTAGCTTTGACTGCTGCATCGCGCTTTTGGGTTGCTTTCTTGAAGAAATCTTGTTGCCTCAGTAGACTGGTTTTAAAATTTGCAACCCGGTTCACTCTCTCATCTCCCTGGTATTTTGCATACTCCTTAGCATGTCTAGTTGTATAATGACGTTTCAAATTGTATTCCTTGTGTACCGCAACTTTCTCTGTGCAAATAAGACACGTCGGGGTGCCGATGTGCTCAACAAAGGAATATTGCATCTTCCACTTTTCCTGGAATTGTCTTTGCTCATCACTAACCTTTCTCTTCACTGCAGGCTTTGAAAAAGACATGTTTGGGGTTGTGGAATATATTTGTATTTAGCCGACGCACGGAGATTAATGTTATTTCCGCAATGTTTGTCGTTCCGCTTTTCCTCCCTATAGCAACACGGTGGTCGGCGGATAATAGCCGGGAAAGTGCCGGGATAGTGAGCGCAAAAAAGTGACGGCTCTCGGTGTGTTATCCGGCGTCATATAGAAATATATGTAGTGTTCATCGTGTGAGGCAGGTTATCGGGGACTGTTATTACTGACGGACAGGTGTCGCGGTGTGACTGCAGCCAGGCATGTAAGAAAACCCTCGTCTCCATGGCAACGTTTCTGTCGCTTTCACTCATTTGCCGCTTTTTCAGTAACGCAGGGGTAGGCAACCCAGAACGTTGAAAGAGCCATTTTGGAGCCAAATAACAAAAATCGTCTCTGTCTGGAGCCGGGGAGGGAGGGGGGCTCGCCATGGAGTTTAAAGTTACGGTAGCACAATTAGCCCCGAACGGGCTAACATCACGACTAACGTGTTACACGCCCGATTCGCCCAGTGACTCTCTGCCGGAGTATTAGCGCTGGGGTCCAGTGCAACACAGTTTTGTATTGTCGCTCGGTCCTTCAGCGGAGTGCTTCGGAAGCTACCGGACCGCTCGTCTCCCCGGTCCGGACTGTTTACAGCGGCGCCATGGGAGGGAGCGATGGAGTGACACAAACAGTGACAGAGAGAGCTCGATAGAGAGAGAGAGCGAGCAGGCGGGCGAGCGAGGGAGAGAGAGCGCGTGCGGGTCTAGTGGAAAAGCGGCAAAACGTTTCTCTGCTTGAATCACGCAAGTGACGTCAATGTCAGGCCCTCGAGAGCCATATACCACACCGTGATTGGTAGATTCCTTCAGCTCCGCACACAACGCTGTCAAGCACCATTCATATAAAACTTGCGGGCCGAACTAACAGTAAACTTTCATATTAAGGTGGGGGCCGCAAAATAACGTCTCGGACTCCTGCTCTACGCGGATGACCTTCTGTATGTCTCAGACATTCTTTTGTAAATTAGTCAGATTTTGGGTTTCATTTAAAATAAAAAGACTCACAGGTTACGTAAACAATATTTGCAAAGACCAAAATCGTTGGGAGGAGTATCAGTACCAAACTTTAGGTTTTATTACTAGACCACCAACCACCAATTCTAAAGTATTAGCTGCAATATGACGCATTTGATCATCCTCCATAATTGCTGACTATGGAGGCACCCTCAACTAAACCAGCTTTGGTTTACTCTCCCATTCACTCAACTACCAGGTGCAAGCCTGGCTCAGGGAGGAGGACGCCCCTGCCATGCAGAGTCCCCAGGGATTGTACCAACTAGTCCTTTCAAAAAAATCCTCCGCTTATACAAAAAACATCAGTTCAGTTTAGGCGCTATTTTGGTCTACAGACTATTTGTAATCTTGTGCCGATCACTACAATCATGCATTCCCTCCCTCTCTTGTAGAAAGTGCCTTTTTAAGATAAGTCTGGGATCAACAACATGAAAGATTTATACATTGACATCACTTTTGCTTCTGTTCAGCAACTTTGTAATACATTTTCACTACCTAAGCAAATTTATTTTTAGATATCTGCAGACCCGCAGTTTTGTTTGTAATACTTTCTCCAGGTTCCCAAACTTACCGACTGAAACAGACTCTGGTGCGTTTTTGACACAACTTTCGACTTTAATTGGATCTGTTACAAGTACTTACAAAAAATGTTTTCATTTATGCCCTGAGTCTCTGAATTCAATTACGGTAAGTCACTTTGGGAGGGTGACGTAGGAGTGACCCTATCTGAGGAGAGATTGGCAATGATTTTAAGTAGAGTTCATAAGTCTTCTATTTGTGCTAGACACAGCCTTATTCAATGCAAGCTAATACATCGTACTATTATACCAAGGTCCAACTGGCTAAGATGTATGACGCAATATTGTTATTATGTGATCGGTGTCAACCATCTCCAGCTAACTTAATACGTATTTTTTTGGCTCTGCCCACCCCTGTGCAGTTATTGGTATTAAACTTTGAATACTTTGTCTCGGTAATTGGCAAAAAGATTGAACCGAATCCTACTTTGGGGTAGCCTCTCTTTGTTATCTTCTCTCAGAAAATCCAAAAAGAATTTGGTAGCATTCACTACTTTGTTAGCTAGAAGACTCATTGTGGTAATTTGGAAGGCTGCAGCGTCTCCCTGCCACACCCGCTGGATCCGAGATATTCCTTAAATTGGAGAAAATTAGGCTGACATTCAATGGTTGTTCTGTGAAGTTTCAATAAGTATGGGGTGCTTTCCTAAAATATGTAAGAGACTAATTTCCTATTTAACCCCGATTGAAAAGTAATTCAAATGTAGATAATTGATGAAAATTTGTTTGCTTTTGTGTATTGCTGTACAGTGTTGCTGTACATGTCAATATTTGCCTGTACTTATTTGACTTATGCATGTTTTTTATTTTAATTTTATATTTTTTGGGGGGTTTACATGTTTTGGGGGGAAAAAACCTTTGTCTTGCGTTTAATTGTGTTTCTGGCAACTGTATGTGTAAAAAAAAAAAATTCAAGTAACAAATGTTAATTAAAAAAATAGAGACGTTCCGATCAGGAATTTATGCTGCCGATTCCGGTACAGAGGGAACGCGGCCGCTACCAATAGCCATCATATGTATTAGCTCTAAGTATTTCCATATATTTATGAGTGCTACTGACAGTTTAACAATATCAGCACAGTATTTTAAGTAGTTCTTTATTAACTTGTATTACATCCAATTGTCAAAATGTCAATAGTACAAAAAAAACAACTGGTCACCTACCAAACAGGAAGTGATTTGTGAGCAATGGGAGGAACACGCTAAACAGTCAATCACCTAACAGTACCAACTATCAAATTTTGTTGCGACATCTTGCTATCGATTCTCTGCACAGAGTGAGAAGGGAAACTATAAATGAGTGCTGCAGAGAGCAAAAATTGTGGATAAAACGGGTAAAGTCACCTCGATACTATGGCAGTTTTATGGATTTTTTCAAACGGACCATAATCCTTTGCTGCGCTCATCTTTTTACCCCCGACCGTTCCATATTTGGATGTACTGAAACAAAAAGATAAGAACTAAAGTGCAGGACTATATAAATAAAATTATATATAAGTAATGCGATACTTAAAATGTTTTTATTTGATATTTAAATAATTACTGCACAAAATCTATTAATTTTCATACTTTAATAAGAATAACACCAAATTAAATGTTAAACAGACCACGTAACTTCTTGACAGTAAACCTGCCAAAAATTGTACTCAGTTTTCTCTGTGTTTACATTTTCAGAAATCAGAAATACTTTATTAATCCCTGAGGGGAAATTAAAATGTTCAGCACAATCCCATTTAAGATCAGACAAACATTACAGGGAAACAGAACAGGATCGCTGACGGGTCTGCCAACTTCTGGCGCCCCTTACAAAAAGGTGAGATACAGGTAAACAATGGGGGGGTGAGAAAAATAAAATCGGTCTAAGCTTTTAACACTTTGCACTATTTTGTTATACTGTATTAATACAAACCCCGTTTCCATATGAGTTGGGAAATTGTGTTAAATGTAAATATAAACATATATATATAAAATGATTTGCAAATCCTTTTCAACACATTCAATTGAATGCACTACAAAGACAAGATATTTGATGTTCAAACTCATAAACTTTATTTTTTTTGCAAATAATAATTAACTTAGAATTTCATGGCTGCAACACGTGCCAAAGTAGTTGGGAAAGGGCATGTTCACCACTGTGTTACATAACCTTTTCTTTTAACAACACTCAATAAACGATTGGGAACTGAGGAAACTAATTGTTGAAGCTTTGAAAGTGGAATTCTTTCCCATTCTTGTTTTATGTAGAGCTTCAGTCGTTCAACAGGCCGGGGTCTCCGCTGTCGTATTTTACGCTTCATAATGCGCCACACATTTTCGATGGGAGACAGAACTGGACTGCGGGCGGGCTAGGAAAGTACCCGCACTCTTTTTTTACGAAGCCACGCTGTTGTAACACGTGCTGAATGTGGCTTGGCATTGTCTTGCTGAAATAAGCAGGGGCGTCCATGAAAAAGACGGCGCTTAGATGGCAGCATATGTTGTTCCAAAACCTGTATGTACCTTTCAGCATTAATGGTGCCTTCACAGATGTGTAAGTTACCCATGCCTTGGGCACTAATGCGCCCCCATACCATCACAGATGCTGGCTTTTGAACTTTGCGTCGATAACAATCTGGATGGTTCGCTTCCCCTTTGGTCCAGATGACACGATGTCGAATATTTCCAAAAACAATTTGAAATGTGGACTCGTAACACCACAGAACACTTTTCCACTTTGCATGAGTCCATCTTAGATGATCTCGGGCCCAGAGAAGCCGGCGCCGTTTCTGGATGTTGTTGATAAATGGCTTTCGCTTTGCATAGTAGAGCTTTAACTTGCACTAACAGATGTAGCGACGAACTGTATTTGGCGACAGTGGTTTTCTGAAGTGTTTCTGAGCCCAAGTGGTGATATCCTTTAGAGATTGATGTCGGTTTTTGATACAGTGCCGTCTGAGGGATCGAAGGTCACGGTCATTCAATGTTGGTTTCCGGCCATGCCGCTTACGTGGAGTGATTTCTCCAGATTCTCTGAACCTTTTGATGATATTATGGACCGTAGATGTTGAAATCCCTAAATTTCTTGCAATTGCACTTTGAGAAACATTGTTCTTGAACTGTTTGACTATTTGCTCATGTAGTTGTGGACAAAGGGGTGTACCTCGCCCCATCCTTTCTTGTGAAAGACTGAGCATTTTTAGGGAAGCTGTTTTTATACCCAATCATGGCACCCACTTGTTCCCAATTAGCCTGCACACCTGTGGGATGTTCCAAATAAGTGTTTGATGAGCATTCCTCAACTTTATCAGTATTTATTGCCACCTTTCCCAACTTCTTTGTCACGTGTTGCTGGCATCAAATTCTAAAGTTAATGATTTGCAAAAAAAAAAAAAAGTTTAACAGTTTGAACATCAAATATGTTGTCTTTGTAGCATATTCAACTGAATATGGGTTGAAAATGATTTGCAAATCATTGTATTCCATTTATATTTACATCTAACAAAATTTCCCAACTCATATGGAAACGGGGTTTGTACTTTCTTACATATTACTTATTTTTGCACTTTGATTTAAAGAGGTTATTTTTAAGTGTCTGTGATTTTAGACCATCGTTTTGTCATGGGTGTGTTGACATTCCTTTCCTTTCTGCCCTGATAGCTGAGAGGATTATAACCAGAGGACAGTAACATTTGAAATGAAAATGTTTAATATATTTTTCTCCTGGTCCATATTTTTATAGGTCATAATAATATCAATTATCAATATTGACCAATATGAAAACTTATGTTGTGATAGTTTTCAGCCATATCGCCGTGTCCTATATCTACCAGAGGGGATCGCCGTTTGTGATCGGCTTTAAAAGGCAATAGTCAGCAATGGCGATCACATACATCCATCCATCCATCCATTTTCTACCACTTATTCCCTTCGGGGTTGCGGGGGGCGCTGGAGCCTATCTCAGCTACAATCGGGCGGAAGGCGGGGTACACCCTGAACAAGTCGCCACCTCATCGCAGGGCCAACACAGAGACAGACAACATTCACACACTAGGGACAATTTAGTGTTGCCAATCAACCTATCCCCAGGTGCATGTCTTTGGAGGTGGGAGGAAGCCGGAGTACCCGGAGGGAACCCACGCAGTCACGGGGAGAACATGCAAACTCCACACAGAAAGATCCCGAGGCCGGGATTGAACTCACGACTACTCAGAACCTTCGTATTGTGATACTCTTTCATTAAAATAGGCCGATAATGACCGGTGGCCAATCAATCAGCACATTATTCAAAACAACTCACTAAAGACCCACCTTTCTCTGCGAGACAGCTCTTGAGGTGCATCAACATCTACTTCGGCCACTTTCTTGCTTTTCTGAGATACACGGTTGGGGTTCTCAATTTCTATGATTCCTTCCACACCGCTCCTCTTCCTAGACTGTGTGTAGAAATGAACGCATTTGTAGCACAACACAAGATGCAGCCAGCAAACTCTTTACCGCCCTTCCTCACCTCAGACTCCTCATCACTGCTACTCTCCTCGGAGTTGGAAGCAACCTCTTTCTCAACACCACCATTTTCCTCCTATTGGAGAAAACAATCAGTAACCAAAATACATTTCTTATAAATAAAAATAAAACCTTAACTCACCAGCTCTCGCTGTGCTTTCATCTGACGGTCTATCTCCTCAGGATTGCTGAATTGCTTCCCTCTGCCCTTGTGGCCCTTTTTCCCTGGAGAGTAACATGCAGATCGATTACAATACAATATGAGCTTCTGGGGTTAATTTATTTAATACTTTCGTTGATGTCGGTATTATCTAGCAGGAAACTACTGCCACAACATTAGGTATACCTGTCCCATTGTGAACCTTGATTAGATTGTATCAAATAGCCTGGGGCCTTCACTAGCAAGTCTCACACAGTGGGAAAATTACGTGTTATTGAGAAGATGTAAGAAATAAATAGCTGTCAACGGGCGATTCTACGGCACACATGGTAACGTTAATGGCGGTAAACGCACACAGAAACGTTACAGTGCGAATGTTTTAAGGGGAGCTAACTTTACAACAAGCGTAAAACTAATTTCAACACCATTTAAAGCACTCTGATATGATATGCAACCATTATGTTTCCGCGGGACGCGAACACAAATATAGCCCCTTTGCTAACCAGTTAGCATGCTAAAGCTAAGCATGCGCCACAATATACGGCACAACACGCCACATTTGCTAGCTACGATTAGCTTGCTTAAAGAGATACTTACCACCTCTCGGCATGATGACGGTTAAGGACAATAATATAACTCGATCCCAGTAGTTACCACTATTTCCTTTTTTACACCACAACGTTAAAATTCGTCTAAGAAAAGCTAAACAGCTGGAACTTTGTGTCTACTGTCTTCTAAGGGTTGTCAGCATTTACCGTAACTACGTCGCGAATCTACCCGCGCATGCGCAGTGGGTAGGCAATCGTGACGTTTGACTGAGAGATTGATTTACCAATCAGCTGCACTGATTATTAGGCGGGCCTAGTACTCTTTGACATGGATATTGAAAATAATAAGCTTGCACTCTACATACTTTGTACATAGTCCTATGTTAAGTAATTATATGAAATAAGAATTGGAGATGAAAAAACACCATTATCATTCTATCGTCAAATCGAATATATACATATATACTGTGGTAGCTTGAAATCTACAAGAAAATACAGTAATGAACGACAGCATATGGTCTATTTGTATCAGTCATCATAGTTGTCCATGCAGTGCATCCGGAAAATATTCACAGCACTTCACTTTTTGTTGTTACAGCCTTATTCCAAAATGGAAAGCATGTCCATTGTTGTCCTCAAAATTCCACACACATTACCTCATAATGAGCATGTGAACAGGGACGACGTGGCGCAGTTGGGAGAGTGGCCGTTCCTGGTTCAATCCCCACCTTCTACCAACCAAGTCACGTCCTTTGTGTCCTTGAGCAAGACACTTCACCCTTGCTCCTGATGGGTCGTGGTTAGGGCCTTGCATGGCAGCTCCCGTTATGAGTGTGTGAAAGTGTGTGTGAATGTGGAAATAGTGTCAAAGCGCTTTGAGTACCTTGAAGGTAGAAAAGCGCTATACAAGTATAACCCATTTACCATTTTGAAAAAAAAAAAAAAAAAAATTCTAATTTGTACATAAGTAATCACAGCCTTCGCTCAATATTTTGTTGATGCACATTAATGCACAATTACAGCCTCACGTTTTTTGGAATATGATGCCACACGCTTTGCACACTTATCTTTGGGCATTTTTGCCCATTCCTCTTTGCAGCACATTTCAAGCTCCATCAAGTTGGATGAGAAGCATAGTTTTTCATTCAGGATGTCTCTGTACATTGCTGCATTCATCCAATTTATTATTAAATGTTGGGATTCATCTCAACCATGAATTGATTAACGTGGACCCTGACTTAAACAAGTTGAAAAACGTATTCGGGTGTTACCATTTAGTGGTCAATTGTACAGAATATGGACTGTACTGTTCAATCCACTAATAAAAGTTTCAATCAATCACTCAATCTCTGCACCAATCCACCAATCAGGTCTGTACGGTATAGTGGCCAGAGGGAAGCCATTTTTTTTAAATAAAAAGTTTGCCAAAATGCACATGAAATACTCCAAGACCATTAGAAACTAAATTCTCTGATCTGATGAGACAAAGATTGAACACTTTGGCATGAATGGCAGGCATCATGTTTGGAGGAAACCAGGCGCCGCTCATCACCAGGCCAATACCATCCCTACAGTGAAGTATGGTGGTGGCAGCATCATACTGTGGGGATGTTTTTCAGCGGCAGGAACTAGGAGACTAGTCAGGATATAGGGAAAGATGAATTCAGCAATGCACAGAGACATCCTGGAGGAAAACCTGACGCTTCTCATCCAACCTGTAGGAGCTTGAGAGGTGCTGCAAAGAGGAATGGGCAAAGTGAAATGTGCGAAACTGCCCAAAGATAGGTGTGCCAAGATTGTGGCATCATATTCAAACACACTTCAGGCTGTAATTGCTTCCAAAAGTGCATCAACAAAATATTCAGCAAAGGCTGTGGATACTTTAAACATGTGTTTTTTATGTTAAATACATTTGCAAAAAAAAAATAAAAAAAAAAATCACAATGTCATTATGGGGTATTGTCTGTAGAATTTTGAGGGCAACAATTAAGTTATTCCATCCATCAATTTTCTACCGCTTGTCCCTTTCGGGGTCGCGGGGGGTGCTGGAGCCTATCTCAGCTGCATTCGGGCTGTGAATGCTTTCCGGATGCACAGTATTCATAAAACTAACCTGAATCTGTTTAGTAAATAAGGTGTTGGGTATTCCTGGAAATAAATATGTGAATAAAATCCCTCGGCTGCTTAAATTGTGACAGAAAATTCCCTTTAATGTGAAGAGAACTGTTTACTACACAGGTACGATGTAAAAAATGCTGAATATTTAAAATACCTTACGCAATAAAAAATAAGGCAATTAAAAAAAATCTGTATATTTAGTCTTTCTGATTGATAAACCTTTGGACATTATTAGCTATACACAAATTAAAAAGGTATTATTATTTTTAAACAGAACACAATCCCACTTTATAATTCCTATGAGGAAGGCATCATATATTTGTCATTTCTTCAATGCACGGACGTGATCCCCTCCACTTCTTTCTCTTTTAGGTGGTACTCCACTGTGGACTCCGTCAGCTACATGGAAAAGATGAAATGTACTGTTTATAATAGGGATGCATTAAACCTCATTAGTGTTCTATCTGTTCTCACCATGTCAAGAAGAATTTCAATCTTTAATTTCAGAATATTGTTTTCTTCCTCCAGCTGTATGTTTCTTTTCTTGAGCCGCTCAACTTCCTTTACGGATGCATTTCCACCAGAGTCTGGTCAAGAATAATTAAAAGAAAAGTAATATGTATGCATCTGACACTAACATTCTCTGTACTGGCTTGTTAGCCACATTGCTAACTTCCATTACCTGTTATCCACTGGCCATCTTCAAATTTTAAAGTCTGTCCCCCAATGTTCATCACAGGCGGTCCATATTGAAGGCCAAGCTCCATTTCCCGTGTGGAACGATCTAACTAAAAAAAGAGGACATGTACAGGGAAAATCATCAAATCTGTATGTTTTTGTAATATAAAGGGTGGGCGATACTCCAAATTTTGTTCTCAATAAAGTCAGTCTTTCACAATAAAAGCACCAAAGCGGTCAGGTCTTTCCACCAGCACATGCCCCTGTTGAGTTATGTGCGCTCAATAACAATGTTATTTGGTCGTACTGTATATTATCCTTTTTATTTATGTTATGGTACATACATATTGCTTTTATTGTGAAACGATTTCCTGTGCAAGTTTGTTGTAATTCATTCTTGATGGACACACAAAGGGGCTTTCTAAAAGTGTTGTAAGCATTATATCCCGCTCTCCTGCGGCTTTGAGCACGGAAACTACAATTTATACTTGTTGCAACTGTTATTTAACCAGATAAGAAGCCATTGAGATCGAGATCTTTCACAAGGTTGCCCTGTCCAAGAGGTCAACAGCGCATGTCAGAGAGCAGTTCAAGACATTAATTTTAAAATGTATAAAAGTCAGCTTATAATAGGGATTTGGCAACATTTAGCTCCTAACATATGGAGGGTCGATTGGGACAGAATTAAATGAATAAATAACCCACTGACTTTGAGTTTGACAGATAAAATACATGCATGAAGCGCTGACACACAGGTTCATGAAATTATTAAATAAAGCATGAAATCATGAAATAATTAAATTGTGAAATAATTAATTAGATCATTAAATAACTAAATCATTGAATCATGAAATAATAATTAAATCATAAAATAAAAAATCAAATTATGAAATGGATTAAATAAATCATGAAACAAATAGTTGAATGATTACATAATTAAATGTAATTTTACATTAAATAAATTAAGGACACATTTAATGAAACATATGTCTCTAATTTCAATTACAATTTACTAATGACAGATTTAAGTAATTATTAAAAGATGTAATTATTTATTTATTTAATTATGTCGCATTTGACCCCCAATACCAGAGGTTCTCAAACTTCTTTCACAAAGTACCACCTCAGAAAACACTTGGCTCTCCAAGTACCAACATAACGACCAACATTAAAATACAGTAGTGTAGTAGGCCAAAGTATTTATTAAAAACAAGGCAGAGGTTTATTTAAAAAATATATTTAATATTTTTGGCCACTGTAACAATACACACAGATTGAACAGTAACACTATGTTTGACTATCGGAAAACGATACACTGTACCTAAATAATGAATCAAAGTTTTTGGCGCGTACCACAGTATGAGAATTACTGCTCTATACTAACGTTAGTTATCACTGATTGTATAGCCTATCATCACAACAGCAGGACAGCATAATTGACATTTGCATAACTTGCTTATCTGGAACTGCTTTAGTGTGTGTGCACTCGCTCTCGGCGTGTACGTATGTAAGAGACAGCCATGAGTGAGAGTCTGAACGCCAGAATTTTTCGTCGGGCCAACAAGCTATTTTTATTCAATAGGACTAGTAATTGTAAAAAAATATGTACAATTATTTAAAATATATACTATGTTAAACCACTAATGATAACAAAAATCCAGCCTGTAGTGTCCTTATATTTTTTGCTTCGAAAATATAACCTTGAGTAAGCTATATATATTTATCATTTATTTATATATATATATATATATGTATGTGTGGGAAAAAAAATCACAAGACTATTTCATCTCTACAGGCCTGTTTCATGAGGGGGGGGTACCCTCAATCGTCAGGAGATATGTATATATATATATATATATATATATATATATATATATATATATATATATATATATATATATATATATATATATATTCAGGCCGCGGTGATGTCATGTTATCGATGGGAAAATGCATTTTTTTACAATATGATTTGCCTGAGCGGCTAGGAGACACCGAGAGTAACAAGCGGTAGAAAATGGATTAGAAAGGACAGATTTAAAAAAAAATAATAATACATTTAAAAAAACAACTTCTTTTTTTTTTACTTGGGACTTCCGGATTTTGGACGCTGGCGGGCCGTAGTTTGGGGACCGTTGAACCTGAGTAGTCTTGGGTTCAATCCCGGGCTCGGGATCTTTCTGTGTGGAGTTTGCATGTTCTCCCCGTGACTGCTTGGGTTCTCTCCGGGTACTCCGGCTTCCTCCCACCTCCAAAGACATGCACCTGGGGATAAGTTGATTGGCAACACTAAATTGGCCCTAGTGTGTGAATGTGAGTGTGAAAGTTGTCTGTCTATCTGTGTTGGCCCTGCGATGAGATGGCGACTTGTCCAGGGTGTACTCCCGCCTTCCGCCCGATTGTAGCTGAGATAGGCTCCAGCGCCCCCCGCGACCCCAAAAAAAGGGAATAAGCGGTAGAAAATGGATGGATGGATGGATGAACTAGAACAATAGCAACAATCTAACTAAACGAACAACAAAAATCATAGACGTCGATGAAACGAAATGAAAGACAACTGAAAAATATCTCGCGTGAATATTGACCAGATATTGATATAACGCGTAGTATCGATCGTATCGATGTTCAGATTGATCAGCTCGCCATTAGTGATATTTACATACTTTCTTGTGCAGGAACTTACTGTATGAAGGCTTGATAACGATGCTGATTTCCTTGGAGGGATCTTCTTCGGACTGAATAAGTTCCCAAAACTAAGCGGGAGCTTCAGTGACATTTTGAGGTCCTAGATGAGGTTGAACACACAAGTTAATATTACTTTTTGTACAGACACTTAACGCCATGCCATCGTTGTAGTTACCAGCAGGACACAACACGACGGGTTAATGCTAGCTAACAGGCACTTATCTGACAACTAGTAGCTACGGATATTTATCATACCTGACCTTTATTTTGATACTGTTGATAGCCTTACGGGTGCATTAGTAGCTCTTTGGTGTGACACTGTCTTTATATATGTATAATATTTAACTCCATAAAGACTATTTAGTTAAATCCCTAATGCTGCGGTCGACCTCTCCGTATACAATGCTAGCGTGCTACTGCGCAAGTGCGAATGTTCCATTAAAAAATGAGTAATTCTGTTTAACAATTGTATGTTTAATATCGCTGTTACGATTTAATTTGAACCACACCAATTTTCCCCCCTTTTTTATATTTTAATATTATTTTTCATTCATTTATTTTATGAATTAGTAAACACATTCTTTAAATACGATCAAATGGAACGTCCCAAAATACATCACCATAGTGATCCGAATACGGCGATTACCACTTCCGAATTGGGTCAATATTCCTACTATGATCGTCTATTTGGATAATATAGTAATAGTTACACAAATGGACATTTTGACCAGGATTAGACCATGATGAGATACATCCGAGGTAAATATTAAACATGGAACACTGTTGTACCTATGCCCCAGTGGCCTAATGGATAAGGCACTGGCCTCCTAAGCCAGGGATTGTGGGTTCGAGTCCCATCTGGGGTGTCAGTGACATTTTCCCCCCCTTCAAAGACAGTCACACATCTATCGTTCGTTACTTGAAATGCCAATACTTTTCACTGCACTATAAACAGTGGTGATAGAAAAAAAAGGATCATTTTTGGTAGAAAACAACAAGAACATATCTGCATAAATGAAGGAGCATCTCGCTAAACTGTGGATATTGTTCAACACTTTGGCTGCATCTGGACACACTTGGCGTGAGTACGGTCTTTTGTGTTTCAGACTATGAATTCTTTTTATTAGAAAACAAAACTTGATTTTATCATTGTTTTAGACTGAGTGCATGCATGTATACATCTTGTTAACATTAGCTCACATATCACAGGCTGCATATATACATGATTTTTAACCTTTGGGGCATCAATTGGAGGCATATCGTCAAACAAAGAAAAATGTAAAAATGTGCCCTAACAATTGCATTGCTATGTTCCCGCTATGACATAAGTTACATAATGTGTGTTATCTAACCTCAACTGTGTGACCCTGACTATCCTCTTACAATGGTAGGCCTTCATGAGGCCACTGTGTACTGGGATGCTGCCCAGAAAAGGGTGATCCTAAAGGAGGATGTGATGGAGACAGAGGGGGGTGCCTACGGCTACTTCAATGATACTCTGCACTTAACCGGGTGGGGCATCTTGGAAATTTGTGCCGGTTTTGGAAATGTCCAACAGGAAGACGAGACAACCTTCTTCCTGGCTGGCTACCTGGAAGGCTACTTCACTGCCAAGTGAGTATAGGCGTTTTACGTATCCCTACACTTAATGATTGTTAAGAACGAAGCAATAAACCTATAATGTACTAATTTATTCTTTAAATGTTGGGATACTAACAATTAACTGTGTAGGGGAGGAGAGTTCAAAGTGCGGTGATGCATTTTTGATATTATGTGCCGTGTTTGCTTAAAATGATAAAAATACGTAGATATTCAACGTTATTATAAATGTGACCGTTACTACATTATATAGATACTTATATCATGTATATAAAACCTCAATGGAGGTGTTTGTATGTTTTTTTAGGGGCTTCATGAAGAGAGCGGCTCACATTGGCTCCATTGTAAACAGTTTTTTGATCGCATTAATTTAATATTTAGAATGCAAAACAAAATACATAAATAAATAACATCCATTGGCATTTCTCTCATAATGATTGTGAACAAAAACATTTTTAAAAGTGCAGTTCCTCTTTAGCGAAAATGTTTGGACATTACTGATCTATAGGGTGAGTTGAGACTAATAACATACAAATATTGCTGATTGCAAACCTAGATATCAAAAAATAAAGGTAATATTTTACAAGAGGACTGGAAATTGACATGATACACTTTTAATTTGAAAGCAGTTACCTCCTTTTCTGACACTTGTTTTGAATTATTTTAATGGTAATGTGAAGTAATCTGTTGTTGTTGTTGTTATTGTGTATGATTTGTCTTCTACTTGCTGCTACTTCTTGGCCCGGACTCTTTTTGCAAAATAAGTTCTTAATCTTAATTTGATTGTTTTTTAAATAAAGATTAAATAAATAAACACATTTAAAATAAATAATTGCTCTCCTTTCCTTGCAGACAGATGTTTAACCATTATTCCAACGTGTACCCTCAGCTAATAAAGGACGAGAAGGTTCTGAATCCCTTGGAAAGTTTCTTAAGGTACAATCTTAATATTAGTTCCCATTTATACAGTTGTCACCAACAACATTGTGCTGTATTATTCTAAGCATATTCAAGCATAAACATGGCTAAATAAACTAAAAAAATATCAATACATCAGTCATATTGACCACGAGAGGAGCCCAAGCCACTCACTGCTCAGTATTGTGGCCACTGATTGGCTCAGCCTAAATTGGATTAAAAGAGTGTAAATGTGACTAAAGGGTGTTATTTCATTTCTAGAGGGCTCCTTTACTGTAATGTTGAAAAACTTGTTGTAAGACAGGTTTTCTTGTGCTCTAGCTATGAAAATATGTGATTTTTAATTAATGGTTCCTTCTTCGCAGGCATGTCCGGATTCAATCAACAGCGATAAACAAAATATTTCTATATAGCAATAACACACAATATTGAACAAAACCTATAGTATTTTCAGAGAAGCAAAAACATTCTATGTTTCTATGTTCTATTTTAGAGCAGTGATTCTCAAACTGTGGTACATGTACCACTGGTCAGTATAAAGAAAGTATGGTCAACTAAACAACAGGCACCAAGACTGCTACCAAGGACGTGTGCGGCTGTGCCTGGATGCATGCAATTGCTATGCATTTGACCAATCATTGAGGAGATCGCCTGAAACCGGGTTGGCCATACTTTCTCTATACACAACTCTGCCACTAATCAGAGTCATGGACATTAATACGGCCGCAAAATTAAACTTATTATGCAGGGTTTTTGTAAGTTTATGAGCTGGAGTATGTTGAGAACTCTGTATAGACATATTATTTTGGTTTATTTTGTCAGAAAAACTAACGTCGAAACGACAGCAATTGCATGCATTCGGGAACACCCGCACATGTCCGTAATAGCAGTCATGGCGCCTGTTGTTTGGATGGCCATACTGTCTTTATACACGACTCTGCCACTAGGGGTATACGCAGGCTCCATTTAGTGGTATGCCAAAGAATAACCCGATTAAAGTACAGGGTTTTATTGTTCTACTTTTAAACCCAGTGTTACTGTTCAACGTGTGTGGACTGTTACAGTGGCCAAAAATATAAAATATACTTGTGAAATAAAACCTCTGCCTTGTTTTTCATGAATACTTGGGCCTACTATGCTACTGTATCTTAATTTTGGTCATTATGATGGCCAAGTGTTTTCTGAGGCGGTGCTTGGTGAAAAAAGTTTGAAAACCACTTTTTGTCACTTAACATAATGTGTAATGTACTGTATTTAAAAGCACTTCTTTGAGTGTAGTCACACCAGGCCAGTTGTACCGTGTTACACACCTAAAGTCTTGCACGTTTGGCTTGTGTGATCTGTGCACAAGTTCGGCACACTTCCCCTTCTTTTGGCACGGTTGAAATAGATGGGCCAGGGCATGTCGAGTGCATACATGCTGGAATAATGCAATCACACATCACAGGTTTGTGAAAATAACAAACACATTTTATCATAGAAATTAAATATTAAGACAATCTGTGTTGGCCCTGTGATGAGGTGGTGACTTGTCAAGGGTGTAATCTGCCTTCCGCCCGAGTGCAGTTGGGATAGGCTCCAGCCCCACCCGTGACCCCGATAGGGACAAGCGGTATAAAATGAATACATTGACTTAAAATAATCCAAAAGTCAATGCTGATTGCCCGATTGCATTTGGGTGCCTTGTAATTTCCCCTACTCGCAAGTAATTATACGTATAAGACTGCTACCAACTTGCAAAAAGGATATCAGTAGACTAACTCGATATACAACTAAAAATTATTCACAATATCAGGGTAATTGTGGTAATACAGCAGTAGAGAAGTGAGGGGACATGCAATCAAGTTGAAGCCATAATGCTCAGGAATGGTCAGTGTCAGGTCAGCGGCGGCTCGTAGAAGGGTGAAGAATCGCGCCATGGTGAAGTCTGGTCCAAGCAAGGCTCAGTGGGTTGAGTGGCCATCTTGTAACTGTTGGGTTACTGGTTCGGTCCCGGCCTGGCGAGCTCATTTCGAGGTTTCCTTGAGCAAGACACCAAACCCCTAAATGCTCCTGAGGTGTCATGGTTAGCGCCTTGCATGGCAGCTTCCGCCATCTGTATTCCACAATGTTGTTGTTCTTGATGTGCAATTATGATAAAAGCCTATTCTATTCTATTCAATTAAAAGGGCCTAGTAATAAGAACACCCTGTATGTTCCACAGCGAACAGGATCAATGGGCCAGAGAGCAGGTAAAACTGAGGAAGAACAGTGAACCCTTGTGGAACTACTTGGGACTGATCTTGGCCCAACTGGACGGTCTCATAGCTGGAGCTGCATCGTGGGCCAAAAGCAAACACACAGAGGTGTGTGTAACGCCTGTTGCAAATACACTAACAACGACTGTGTCATCTTACTCATCTCTCTCTCCTCTCACTCCCACCAGCCTCTGTCAGTGTTTACGGTACAGTTTCTGAATAGTGTTGGCGACCTCCTGGACCTCGTCCCTGCTCTAACACCTCGCCTCAACTCTGCCGGGCCCAAGTCTTTCAGTATTCAAGGGATGGGCCACTGCACGGCTCTCATAAAGGTTAGCTCGGCCTCTTTTGGCTCAAGCTGCCAGTGAGCGCTGAGGAATCCTAAATATAAATAACTTTTGTTTTGGTCCTTCTGCACTCTTGACAGCGTAAAATATATTTATGTGCTTGTGGATTGTTTCCTAGTTAATAATTATGTTAAGGGGACCTATGAAGAATATTGTCTTTTATGAGTTATAAACGTTGTTAAACTGTTGCATACTTGTGTGTAACAATACCATAGTGTCAAATAATAAGGTTCATACATTTTAGCGTGAGCTAGCACGCAGTTTTGGATGCCTATGTTCGCTGGGTTTTGCCGTCTGGCTACGCCGTGATGTCACAGCGAGATGGATTATTTGGACATTGAGTCAAGCTCTCAGCAAGAGAATTTTATTTAATTTTATTTAATTTTATTTAATTTTATTCAAAACTGCAAATAAGGATGAGTGACTGACAGTCAGGGCCGGCCCGTGGCATAGGCCGTATAGGCAAATGCTAAGGGCGCCGTCCATCAGGGGGCGCCACGCCAGTGCCACAAATGTTGGAGAAAAAAAAAGAAGAAAAAAAAAAAGTTGGTACTATTATTTCTAAATACAAAAAATAATCCCACGTTAATTAAAATGCAAAGTAAAGCCTATTTAATAGAAATATTATTCGTTACAACATTACGCCCCCCCCCCCCCCCCCCCCCCCCCCCGCACGGTGCGCCCCCTCCCTTCCCGTATCATGACTCTTTTTGGACGTCACCACATCAAAAAATCAACACAAGATGTCAAAACGGCCAAAACTGTCAGGTGCCCAGGGAAGAAAAAAGAGAAAAGAAGAGGAGGAGAAACGAGAAAATACAGAGGTAGCAGGTAGGTATTAGCCTACATGAAATTATTTGTCTGTTACAGAATGTGATAGTAACCTGGCTTTTTAGCATTAAGCTAATGTTACGTGATTCGGCAATTGCTAATCAATAAATAGCTAGTTCTGTTTTAACGTCGGGTTAATATTGTGGAGGGGGCTAAATTGTTATGGAAAATAATAATGTAACGTTAGGTAATTACAGTACTCCCGCCTTACATTCCTCAGGGACATTTCTTTCTTTCTTTAGTTTATTTGGAACATGAACACACTTACATCATAATACATTACACAATTTCATATCATTTCATTTTACATCATGCCCGAAAAGGAGTAGGAAGAAGCAAAGCTTATTTAATCCTACCCCTTTCCCACTTCAAAGCGTTTACAAATATATAGAATCATTTACTGACCTTTTTATATAATAAAATAACATCTATGAATTAGTATACAACAGTTTTGTAATATGTAATTAATTAATTAATTCAGTCATTATTAACATACTGAGATGAAGAATATCTTATTTTCAATAAGGTTGAAAGTATTTCTCATAATTCTTCTTCTTTGTACTCTGTAAGCACTATTATTTTGAACAACCTCTTAAACTGGATCATATCAGTACAATTTTTAACTTCTTTACTTAATCCATTCCATCATTTAATTCCACATACTGATATGCTAAAAGTTCTAAGTGTTGTACGTGCATATAAATGTTTGTATTAGATCTTTTAAGCAGGTGTTTTTTGTTTACATTGTTATTGCCTTCTGGTTAGCTAATGTTTGCCCTGCAGGTAATAGTCACTTTTCCACCCCTTTATATATTAGGTATAGTTGTAAGTAAAAAAAAAAAAAGGTCAAAGACAAAGCTATTCGGGTTCTTGTGAGTATATACACTTCACTGCCGATGTGGGGGGGGGGCGCCACCTAAAATCTTGCCTAGGGCGCCAGATTGGTTAGGGCCGGGCCTGCTGACAGTGCATGTTTTTGATCATCACAACCTGTAAATGCTGTTATCATCAGGTTTGCAAGGGAGTAGTCATCATGAGTTTTACTGCCAATGCTCTTGAACTGACCCACAAAACTAGAACGAGATCTCCAAAAGGGCTAACTAAACACATCCCATCTATTCTCTCTTCGTTGTGTCCAAGGTGACGCCTGGTTTTGAGAACCTGCTGCTTGGTCACTCCAGCTGGTACAATTATGCATCCACCATGCGCATCTACAAACATTGGAACCTCAGGGTGTCCAACATGCACGTAGCCACGGGAAAGATGTCGTTCAGCAGCTACCCTGGTACGTACACACATTTTCCTAATCATACATAGTGCCATAGTGCAATAAAGTAATACAATCCATACCTATGGGTTATGGTATGTACTGTATGTATATATCTCACAAAAATGTATCTTACTTAAACTTACATATTTAAAGAGGAACTGCCTATTGTTCACAATCATTATGAAAGAAATGACGATGGATGTTATTCAGGTATTTTTATTTCAAAATAATGAATAAATGCAATCAAAAGTCCGCTTACAAAAACCCCATGAGAGCTGCGCAATTCCGCCTCCAAAGCCCTTGAAAAACATCCAAACACCTCCATTAAGGTTTTATAAACATGATGTAAGTATATATGTAATGTAGTAACGGGCAGATTTATAATAACATATTATTATTATATATTATTGACATATTTTGCTAATTTTACAGGGTAACTATTATTATTATTTTTTTGCCTATCGTTTACAATCATTATGAAAGACATGACGACGGATGGAATGTTTTTTTAATGCATTGATAGTCTGATTGGCAACACTAAATTGGCCCTAGTGTATGAATGTGAGTGTGAATGTTGTCTGTCTATCTGTGTTGGCCCTGCGATGAGGTGGCGACTTGTCCAGGGTGTTCCCCGCCTTTTGCCCGAATGCAGCTGGGATAGGCTGCAGCCACCCCAGCAACTCGAGAGGGACAAGCGGTAGAAAATGGATGGATGGATAGCATTCTAAATATCAAATAAACGTATTAACGTAAATAAAAGTGTTCATTTAACAGCGGCGCCAATGGGAGCCCCACTATTTCGCCCATAAAATCCAATAAATAACCATTCAAAAACCGCCAATACTCCAGTTGCATTTCGTGATTTGAATATTAACCGAGTATTAGTGATATTGTCATTATAAGCGCTAACGCAGACAAACTATGTATAGCAGTGCGGTGATCACAAGCTTGTGTGCCTATGTTTACATCATCGGGTGGTCTGCTGCTTCCTCGTTTCCCTGCTCCCTGTAAGTTTATTGTAGATTATAAATCATGCGTCTCACCTGGACAGAAGAAGGCTGAGGACGTATTCCGACAGCCATGTAGGACTCGAAAATGGCCAGAACGGCACGAAAAGGCGCTTGGTCCCCCGCCCCTCACATACTCATCATTCTTCATCTAAATGGGAATATATGAACATTCCAACAGTCGGCATTGTACCGCAAGTGATGTTTTATTATGTTTGTTGGCTTTGATGTTTTATTATATTTGTTGGCTTTCATAAAGTCTGCAGTGAGTAATAATCAGTGATGAAGAAAAAAAACAAAACTTTGTGAAACGCTTTTGAAAAAATTGCGCCGTGTAAGCTTAAAATGATCAAAACACATAAATATTGAATGTTATTATAAACGTGCCCGTTACTACATTACATACATACTTACATAATTTATATAAAACCTCAATATATGTTTTTTTAAGGGCTTTGTAGGCGGAATAAGAGGCCCCAATAGGCTCCATTGTAAGCAGACTTTTGATCGCATTTATTTAATATTTACAATGCAAAAAAAAACAAAAAAACATCAATCATCATGTCGTTCATAATGATCGTGAATGATAGGCAGAATTCAAAAAAAAAGTGCAGTTCCCGCATAAGCAAATTTCAAAAACGCATCAGGACGTTTGCTTTGTTTTTTTCTTCATCACGGATTTCTGCTCACTGCAGACTTTATGAGAGCCAACAAACATAATAAAACATCACTTACTGTACAAGGTCTGCTGTCCTTAGGACGCAGACTGCTACAATTTATATATATATATATATATCAGAGGTGGGACCAAGTCATTGTTTTGCAAGTCACAAGTAAGTCTCAAGTCTTTGCCCTCAAGTCCGAGTCAAGACAGGCAAGCCCCGAGTCAAGTCCAAAGTCAAGACTGGAAAGTCTCAAGTCAAGTCCTAAGTCCTTCATTTTGAGTTTCGAGTCCTTTCAAGTCCTTTTAACCACAGACTAATATATTAACACAGATTGTGTATGCTTTTCAAACGCTGTATTTATTTATTAAAACAAGTGCATTTTAAATTGCAGGAAAGAAAATTGTGCTGACATTGCACTTTATAATAGCACTATTAACCAGTCATTTTAAACATTAACTCATTCCTTTACAGAACAAACACATTGAAAAATAAAGTGCAAATGTACTTATTTGTACAAAAGTGTTAACATTGAAAAAACATGACATATACGTGAACATAACAAAAAAGTTGTACTTTTTATATGTCAGGGCCCTATGCTGCATTGCATTTGCAAAAGACCAAATTAGCCAAGAGTCTGTCAGTCATTTGTGCACGATGGGGGCGTAGTATGATGCCACCATGGCTGAAAACTCGCTCCACTGGAGCACTGGAGGCAGGCACTGCCAAGACTCTCATGGCCACTCGGAACAGTGAAGGAAGAGTCTTCATGTTCAATGCCCAGAACAAAAGGGGGGAGAGAGTTGTTTTGGGTTGGTGCACTACTTGTAAGTGTATCTTGTGTTTTTTATGTTGATTTAATTAAAAAAAGAAAAAAAAGAAATTCTTGTGCGGCCCGATACCAATCGATCCACGGACCAGTACCGGGCCGCGGCCCGGTGGTTGGGGACCACTGAGGTAAACAACCAACAGTATGTCAGAAAGCTAGCTAAAACGGTACCCTTATTCATAATATAGTATACATTTTAACTGACCTTTATTTTACTATTTTTGTCTTTATTTAGGTGGCTAAAATACGCGGTGCTGCTGACCGCCGTCTAACGTTACGTGTGATATATTGACTAACGTAACCCTGCTTAAAAAAAAAATCACTGAACAAAAAGTATGAATAAGGTAGTGAACTGCAACAGATTCCCGTGTTTGCAATAACGTTATAACGTTAGCAGTGAGTTTACAGCCTCACTGATTTAACTACACAGCAAATAAAAGTCACGTTACTTAGCCAATAAACGTTATCTTACATTCAAAACTTACCCTTCTTTGTGCAACTTCAAATGCCGGACGAAGTTGGAAGTTGTTGCCTCTCCATCAGTAATTTTCGAACCGCATGTGTTGCATACTGCAAACCGTTTTGTGTTGACCACCTCGTAATTTTTATACCCAAACAAAATTATTTTAGGTATCATTTTTTGTTCACTGGCGTGTGGTTTGGACATGTCTTCTTCGTTGGTTGTCCTGCAATTTGATTGGATGAATGCTGTGTGATGAAAACAAAGTAGATCTAATTTGATTGGCTGTTGTACTGAGACCACACCAGCTGACACACGCAACGCTGATAGACAAGTACACAATGAAAAATACGGAGCGCTCCCGAATAACTTTTTCATCTTTGGGTTTTGGGGAAAGTAGCAAGTCATGTCAAGTCATGTCAATTCAAAAGGCTCAAGTCCAAGTGAAGTCACAAGTCATTGATGTTAAAGTCTAAGTCGAGTTGCAAGTCTTTTTACATTTTGTCAAGTCGAGTCTAAAGTCATCAAATTCATGACTCGAGTCTGACTCGAGTCCAAGTCATGTGACTCGAGTCCACACCTCTGATATATATATATATATATATATATATATATATATATATATATATATATATATATATATATATATATATATATATATATATATATATATATATATATATATATATATATATATATATATATATATATGTATATTTATTCCCATGTAGATGAAGAATGACTCATAATCCTCACAAAGAAACAGGGTGGGGGCATTGGCGTTGTTAGGCCTATTTTAGGGGAGCTCAAGCCCCCCTAAAATATTCTTAAGCCCCCCTAAATAATTTGGTGTTATATATTTTTATTTTTATTTTTTTTTAATTTTACAAATACATGCCGACATATTCATTATAAAGTGGCCCGAATATGAGTTTAAATAAATAATCATATAACCTGTCCTGTCATTATTCACTCAGTTTCCCCTCACTTCATAGCGTAAGGTAGAGAGCCCCTTTAGTGCGTCGGTATCCAATCCATTCCACTTGTTCATATAGAAAATGCCCACATCACTCAAAATCCAGTCCGCGTTTTCTCTGCGACCTTGCTTGCGGAGTTGCGGTCCCGCAGGTGTACGAAGCACATTAGCACACAGCACTGCAGATTGCAGAACACGGACGTGAACGGATGCAAAATGGACATAAGAAACTTTTTCAAGAAAGTAAGTATTCATCACTGCTTGTAGTAAAATGTATTAGCTCCACTTTACACCAGTTCTGTGTATGACAAAAAGTTACATTCCCGCTCTAAAACAATGCTGCTACTTAGTTAACTAGTTAGCCTGAAATGCATCATGAAGGTCCTGGTTATTTATAAAGTTAAATGTGCACTCTTTTTTACCATTTGCTATCTTTGGGGTTACTTCCTTCTGGAGCATCAGCTGTGTTTCTCACTTTACACTTTACATATGGAGGAGAACAGGTGCTGAGCTCATTCATGTATGACTATCATTAGTAGATAGTAGATACAGAATATATATATATATATATATATATATATATATATATATATATATATATATATATATATATATATATATATATATATATATACACAGGTAAAAGCCAGTAAATTAGAATATTTTGAAAAACTTGATTTATTTCAGTAATTGCATTCAAAAGGTGTAACTTGTACATTATATTTATTCATTGCACACAGACTGATGCATTCAAATGTTTATTTCATTTAATTTTGATGATTTGAAGTGGCAACAAATGAAAATCCAAAATTCCGTGTGTCACAAAATTAGAATATTGTGTAAGGCTAATACAAAAAAGGGATTTTTAGAAATGTTGGCCAACTGAAAAGTATGAAAATGAAAAATATGAGCATGTACAATACTCAATACTTGGTTGGAGCTCCTTTTGCCTCAATTACTGCGTTAATGCGGCGTGGCATGGAGTCGATGAGTTTCTGGCACTGCTCAGGTGTTATGAGAGCCCAGGTTGCCTTCAACTCTTCTGCGTTTTTGGGTCTGGCATTCTGCATCTTCCTTTTCACAATACCCCACAGATTTTCTATGGGGCTAAGGTCAGGGGAGTTGGCGGGCCAATTTAGAACAGAAATACCATAGTCCGTAAACCAGGCACGGGTAGATTTTGCGCTGTGTGCAGGCGCCAAGTCCTGTTGGAACTTGAAATCTCCATCTCCATAGAGCAGGTCAGCAGCAGGAAGCATGAAGTGCTCTAAAACTTGCTGGTAGACGGCTGCGTTGACCCTGGATCTCAGGAAACAGAGTGGACCGACACCAGCAGATGACATGGCACCCCAAACCATCACTGATGGTGGAAACTTTACACTAGACTTCAGGCAACGTGGATCCTGTGCCTCTCCTGTCTTCCTCCAGACTCTGGGACCTCGATTTCCAAAGGAAATGCAAAATTTGCATGGTTGGGTGATGGTTTGGGGTGCCATGTCATCTGCTGGTGTCGGTCCACTCTGTTTCCTGAGATCCAGGGTCAACGCAGCCGTCTACCAGCAAGTTTTAGAGCACTTCATGCTTCCTGCTGCTGACCTGCTCTATGGAGATGGAGATTTCAAGTTCCAACAGGACTTGGCGCCTGCACACAGCGCAAAATCTACCCGTGCCTGGTTTACGGACCATGGTATTTCTGTTCTAAATTGGCCCGCCAACTCCCCTGACCTTAGCCCCATAGAAAATCTGTGGGGTATTGTGAAAAGGAAGATGCAGAATGCCAGACCCCAAAACGCAGAAGAGTTGAAGGCCACTATCAGAGCAACCTGGGCTCTCATAACACCTGAGCAGTGCCAGAAACTCATCGACTCCATGCCACGCCGCATTAACGCAGTAATTGAGGCAAAAGGAGCTCCAACCAAGTATTGAGTATTGTACATGCTCATATTTTTCATTTTCATACTTTTCAGTTGGCCAACATTTCTAAAAATCCCTTTTTTGTATTAGCCTTAAGTAATATTCTAATTTTGTGACACACGGAATTTTGGATTTTCATTTGTTGCCACTTCAAATCATCAAAATTAAATGAAATAAACATTTGAATGCATCAGTCTGTGTGCAATGAATAAATATAATGTACAAGTTACACCTTTTGAATGCAATTACTGAAATAAATCAAGTTTTTCAAAATATTCTAATTTACTGGCTTTTACCTGTATATACAGTGTATATATATATATATATATATATATATATATATATATATGTATGAAAGACTTAATATGTATATATATATATATAAGAAAAACCCGGACACCATCTTTGTAGTCATTTTTCTCCTGCGTGGACTTCCGTCTTCCTTTACAATGAGCACGAAACCTTGTGCCTGCAATTGTAAGTAATTTAGTTTTTAAGTTTTGTGTTTCTTGTAGAATCTATATAAAGTAATATATGTTAACCTATTGTTAAAATAATGAAAAAAATATACTTAAATATATTTGTTTTATTGTATTGTTACATTAATAGCTGTTGTATTATTATAGGATGGCTTGTTAAACATTTCATAGGATTTAAAGAGGGAGGAAAAACCAAGACATTGTCAGGACTTGGACTAAGGCTTGGTTTGTTCTCCCGAGGTGCAAGTGAATTGGACTGGTCATGGCGTGAAGGTAAATACATTTATAATAATAACACTCAAACGAACAAAAGGCGCGCTCAAGGCGGAGGTACAAAACTTGACTAACGAAAACAAAAGACTTGCACGGGGGCAAAAAACTATGAACAACTAAACAAAACACTAACTGTGGCATGAATCGAAACAAAACTTACTTGACATGGCATGAAGTGCGCAGAGGTACATAGAGTGTGACAGGGGTAAGAATGCGGGGATGTCGTCAGGACGAACAACAGAAAATGAAAAGCTTAAATAACACAGACATGATTAACGAAAACAGGTGCATGACTCAAAACGTGAAACAGGTGCGTGACGTGACAGGTGAAAACTAATGGTTGCTATGGTGACAAACAAGAGTGCACAATGAGTCCAAACGTGGAACAGGTGAAACTAATGGGTAATCATGCAAACGAGACAAGGGAGTGAAAAGCCAGAAACTAAACAAAACATGACTAAGACAAAACATGATTACACAGACATGACAGAACCCCCCCTTACGGACAGATCCCAGATGTCCAAGCAAAAACTTAACAAGAGTCATGGGAGGGCGGGAGGGGGACATGGCGGTGGGTCGCCAGCCCAAGTGGCCCCGAATCCATCGAGGCATAGTCATGTGGCGGCGGCGAGTGGAACGCCGCTGCAGCAGGTGAGGTGGGCGACCCGGGACGGGCCACATCCGTGGCCGACTGGGAGGTGGGCACACTTGGCGTGGCGGGCGACCAGGTAGCGGCCATATCCGTGGCCGACGAGGAGACAGGCGCGTCGTCATCTTGGCAGGCGTGGAAGCTCGGCGTGGCGCGTCAGGCGGCGAAGCTCGGCGTGGCGCGTCAGGCGGCGAAGCTCGGCGTGGCGCGTCAGGCGGCGAAGCTCGGCGTGGGTCTTGGCATGGCGGGTCTTGGTCTTGGCATGGCGGGTCTTGGTCTTGGTCTTGGCATGGCGTGTCTTGGTCTTGGCATGGCGTGTCTTGGTCTTGGCATGGCGTGTCTTGGTCTTGGCATGGCGTGTCTTGGCATGGCGGGTCTTGGTCTTGGCATGGCGGGTCTTGGTCTTGGTATGGCGTGTCTTGGTCTTGGCATGGCGTGTCTTGGTCTTGGCATGGCGTGTCTTGGTCTTGGCATGGCGGGTCTTGGTCTTGGCATGGCGGGTCTTGGTCTTGGCATGGCGGGTCTTGGTCTTGGTCTTGGCATGGCGGGTCTTGGTCTTGGTCTTGGCATGGCGGGTCTTGGTCTTGGTCTTGGCATGGCGGCACTTGGCGTCGTGGAGCTGCGACTGGCGGCACTTGGCGTCGTGGAGCTGCGACTGGCGGCACTTGGTGTCGTGGAGCTGCGACTGGCGGCACTTGGCATCGTGGAGCTGCGACTGGCGGCACTTGGCGTCGTGGAGCTGGTACCGGAGCTTGGCGTCGTGGAGCTGGTACCGGAGCTTGGCGTGGTGGGTCTTGGCGTGGTGAGTCTTGGCGTGGTGGGTCTTGGCGTGGTGAGTCTTGGCGTGGTGAGTCTTGGCGCGGTGGGTCTTGGCGTGGTGAGTCTTGGCGTGGTGGAGCTGGTGCTAGCCTTGGTGCGGCGACAGGTGCTAGCCGTGGAGCAGCTACAGGTGCTAGCCGTGGAGCAGCTACAGGTGCTAGCTTTGGTGCAGGTGGAGGTGGCCTAGCTGGGGGTTGCGGCTTGGCATGGCGAAGCTGAGTCACCCCACCTGTACAGTTCTCAGCCCTAGTCCCCCCCTCAAGGAGCGGATGCCAGACGCGCTCCCCGCGGTCGGGAACCGTTTTTAGGAGTGGGTGGAGGGAGGTCAGGAGGGGGGCAGAATCCTCCCCACTAAATTGTCCAAAAAATATTTATTTTTCCCCCACCTGGGGTTGTGTAGGCGTAAAAAAAGAAACATTTTGTGACGGGGGCGGGGCTTGAGTCTTGGGGGGCAAGGACAGTCCCAGTGAGCGGGTGTGTAAAAAAAATTTCTGGAAGTGTCTGATTCTGGCAAAAAAGTCCTTTGGTGGTGGCTGATAGACAAGTTAACAGAATTTAAAAAAAAATCTTGGTCTCTGACGTCATCACCAGTGGGTGGGGTGACGTCATGACAAGGCGGCGGCATGATGTCATCTGCGGGAAAACTTGTTTGCTGACGACATCTGTCATGACTTGGACTTTGGCTTGGTTTGTTCTCCCGAGGTGCAAGTGAATTGGACTGGTCATGGCGTGAAGGTAAATACATTTTTAATAATAACACTCAAACGAACAAAAGGCGCGCTCAAGGCGGAGGTACAAAACTTGACTAACGAAAACAAAAGACTTGCACGGGGGCAAAAAACTATGAACAACTAAACAAAACACTAACTGTGGCATGAATCGAAACAAAACTTACTTGACATGGCATGAAGTGCGCAGAGGTATATAGAGTGTGACAGGGGTAAGAATGCGGGGATGTCGTCAGGACGAACAACAGAAAATGAAAAGCTTAAATAACACAGACATGATTAACGAAAACAGGTGCGTGACTCAAAACGTGAAACAGGTGCGTGACGTGACAGGTGAAAACTAATGGTTGCTATGGTGACAAACAAGAGTGCACAATGAGTCCAAACGTGGAACAGGTGAAACTAATGGGTAATCATGCAAACAAGACAAGGGAGTGAAAAGCCAGAAACTAAACTAAACATGACTAAGACAAAACATGATTACACAGACATGACAGACATTTAATATAAAATGTAAAATGAATAAATACATAAAAAGAAAAAGAAAAAAATGGTTAAAAGCCATCGTCCCGGGGAGCATTTCATTTCGTCCCGTACATTTTTTTTACCGTCCCCGGGACGACAGGACTACGTTAATCTCAAGCCCGGGAAGTTACATTTTATTGTTTGCATTATTTGTTTCAGCATTGCACTTTGAAAATGGTCCCTCAGCTCTTTGACAGCTTTGGCTCTTTTTCAGATCAGAATAAGCGGTAGAAAATGGATGGATGGATGGACGGACTCTAAGTGTTTTTTATTTACAGTATATATAAACTTTTCTCATTTCTATTCAGACTTCCATATATATTTAATTTCCTTAACGGCTTGCCATAATAAAAATACATATAAATATATTATATATAAGCCAAATTATCCCGATCCAGATATTACTTTAATTCAAGTAATTAAGTAATATTTCCAGGGCTTGAATTTACAACCATTTTAGTCACATATGTGCCCAAAATGTAATCTGTGCAACTTCAAAATATTTGGGAACAAACAATTATTGTATTGTGGGCGAAAGTCGTGGCATTGGCCTCTATGTTGTGAATGAATAACATAGAGGCTAATGCCATGACTTTCATTGTGTTTCAGTGTATCTTGAAGGATCAGATCAAGCAAGTAATTGTTTCTTGTTGATGCTGTAAACAAAATATCACTGTGCAAACCCATGTTTGTTGTTGTACTGAACACAGATTGAAAATAAACCGACTGAAATAATATTAATAACAATGAATAATTTATAAATCTTTGTTAGCCGTTTGTGAAGTTTTGTGCTCGTGCGCTACGTTCGCTCGCATCCTGTGCATCTCCTGGGGGCTAAGCCCCCCCTGTCCTTAAAAGCTAGTGACGCCCCTGGGTGAGGGTATGGGGGGACCAAGCGTCTTTTTGTGTCGTTTTCGGGTCCTAAATGGTTGTCAAAGTGTACCAACTTGTCAGAATACCTACTCAGATTTCTTATGTGCAGGTGAGATGCATGATTTATGATCTAGAATAAACTTACAGGGAGCAAGGAAGCGAGGAAACAGCAGACCACGCGATGATGTAAACATAGGGACACGCAGTAGTGATCACAGCGACGCTATAAATAGTTTGTCTGCGTTAGCGCTTATAATAACAATCACTAATACTTGATTAGTGTTCAAGTCATGGAGTATTTATTGTTGGCAGTTTTTGGATGGTTGTTTATTGGATTTTATGGGAAAAATAGTGGAGCTCTCATTGGCTCCGCTGTAAGCCGATTTTTATTTACGTTTATTTAATATTTAGAATGCATTAAACAAAAATCTATCCGTCGTCATGTCTTTCATAATGAATGTGACCGACAGGCAAAATTCCAAAAACAGTGCAGTTCCCCTTTATACTCAAGATGAAATAGATAAAACATGGGATTTTTCTATAGAAAATAAAAAAAAGACAGGGAATGATTAGAATGAAAACACCATACTGAAATATAGAGTAAAAATAAAAATAATAAAAGTTAAGTTACGGCAGCCTTATTAATTTAAATAATGTGTTTTGAATGTAAAAGTAGAATATCACTGAATAATCTGACTGCAAAGATTTGCCAAAAAAAATCCTCTTATAGGCTTGTGTTTCCTTTAGAACACAACTGATATTCAAGGTGCTATTTTTAGAGCATAAAGGCCGTGACTTCACTGCGTTACAATGAAGATAGTTGTTACTCTCTGACAATGTAGAATGGTGAAAATGCTTGGCAGGCAATAGGGCTATCATATTATATAAAGCACGAAACCACATTTGTTGACTTAAACGTAAGTTGAACTGCCGGATTCCTCATAGCAAGGGAATGACATGAATGAAAACACCCTTCTGTCATATACAGAAAAATATAATAGTCAAAGCACCAGTAGAGGGGAGAAACAAGTTGACTCTTTATTGAAGCTATTATCATATATATCTGAATTTATGACACTTGAAGACTTTCAAAGTGTGCAAATAGATATTGTAAAAATAATATAAATCTCACGAAGATTCCTGAGGTATTTTGAGAGATAATGAGAAGCCAGTCACGTGATTGCGTGACGTAGAGGTAGGAACCGCAGATCCCTTCATCACCAACAACAATGCAAATCATTTAAACTTTGTGAGAGCCAACAACGATTACTTTGGGCCAACTTAAGATCCAGAACCTTATATTGTTGATCCTAAATATAAGTTTTAGAAGCTCTGCTAAACGGATCCAGCTTTAGTAAAACACTAAGCATCATGTAGCAGTGTTGCTAAGTGCTAAACGGGATATACAAACTACAAACATAATAAAACGATAGCTTACTGTACAATGTCTGCGCTTACTTTGATGACGACTGAAAGGATGTTCATATCTTCCTGTTTAGATGAAGAATTAATCATGATGTGCATAAAGGGTTAACAAGGAAAAGTCTCCCTGCAGACACCGTCTTCGGTTGTGTGTGTTTGTCTCCATCTCTGTATATAAATTGAATTTCACAGATAAACAACTTCTAGATTCATGGCTCAATCTTCCTAATATCCAGATAAGAGGCATGATTTCTAATCTACAATAATTAGCCGAGACGTGATGATGCGGGAGCAGCAGGACATCGCTGCCGGCTCACAGCAAAGGCAGCAAAGGGCTACTTAGCTGTCTGTATCAATGCGTCGCTAAAAATAGTTTGTCTGCGTTAGCGCTTATAATAACAACATCTGTAATCTTTGGTTAATATTCAGGTCATGATACAGTATATATAAAGAGTATTGTTGGCAGGGTTTGGATGGTTATTTAGAGGGTTTTGTGGGCGGAATATAGAGCTTCCATTGACTACATTGTTAACTGACGTTTTATGTATGTATTTATTTACAACTTTGAATACATAGAAAAACAAACATATGTGGTAATGTCTTACAAAGAGATCGTGAATGATAAACAGAACGTCTCTGTCTAATTTTTGCATATTCCCAGTAGGACTGATCAGATAACATGGTCAGAGCGCAGAAATGTTCCCATTGTGATGTCAATCTACGTAAATAGCCGAAGGTATTCGGATCGGAATATTCAAAATGGTTGACTGTGGCATTTTGCGATGTTTAAACTGTGTTTTTACATACCTTGCGAATTATAAATACGATTGGATATGGTTTAATGGATACAATGAAACACAACTAAGCATATAAAGTCAACTTGTTTTTCCATTCTACTGGTGCTATAAGTTACAGAAGCCTTATTAATTTGAATAATTCGTTTTGAAAGTAAAAGTACAATCAGTATTAGTGTCACAAACCCCAATATTTGTACACAAATGCAATTTTACTATCATAATGTTTTACGGGAACATTTTTTAAAATGTTTTACTTGAATGCACATAATTTATTTGGTCAAAAATTGGTAACTGTTTTATCTGAAGTCCAGTCAGGGTTTATTTTGAAGTGGAATTTTCCAGCAAGCACACTAGTTTGAGTCTCCTCACTCATCTGATGTATGCATTTTTCTGATCACTGACTAAATAGCAGTTAAAGTAAAAGAGCAACATGCAATAAATGGCATGATTAATCTGCATACGTACATGATTAATGTGATAATTTTTTGTGAATCATCACATTAGTTATTTTTGACAGCCCGATTTCCAACATATCCTTCACCTGTTTTAAAATTATGTTTCAACCAAAAGTATCCCTCTCTGCCCATTTCCTAATCTCAAATCTTCCTCATCGTCCTGCAGGCTTCCTTACGTCTCTGGACGACTTCTACCTCCTTGGTAGCCGCCTACTGGTTACTCAGACTTCAATCGGTGTTTTCAACGCCTCCTTGTTCTCTCAGCTCAGCCCTCACAGCCTGCTGGCCTGGCAGAGAGTCCGCCTGGCCAACAGCTTGGCGCGCAGCGGTGAAGAGTGGGTGCAGATCTTCTCAAAATACAACTCAGGTCACAGTAGCTGCAGGTTGTGGGACTCAAGCTTGCAGGAAACAAGACAATGTTTATCTTCCCGTGTTGCAGGTACATATAACAGCCAGTACATGGTGGTGGACCTGAGTAAGATCTCACTTGGTCACAGCATCAGAACTGGAGCTCTGACTGTTGTGGAGCAGATTCCCGGGAAGGTGATGCACTCTGACCAGACCCAGACTTTGCGAGGAGGTAACAGCGGTTTTTAATAGTTAACCAGAGTGGTCGTCTATCTACTATAGATAACCTTTTCCCCATGGTGCTTTGCTTTAAAGGGTACTGGCCGTCCTACAACATTCCATTTCATGTTGAAATCTACAACCTGAGTGGATACAGCGTGATGTGGACAAAACATGGTGAAGATTTCTCTTATGACCTTTGCGCCAGAGCTAAAATCCTGCGCAGGGACCAGGCCAAGGTGTTTGATCTCAGGTCCCTCAAGTACATCATGAGATACAACAGTAAGTGCAACTAGATGGGGCTAAACTGAAATGCTGGTAAAGAAGCATGACTCCGACACATTCGTACCTCGACTTGCATGCTTAATTGGTTCTGTGACGAAGCTCTTAACTCAGAACACTTGTATCTCAAATTAACGTCTCCCATTGAAATGAATTGAAATCAATTTAATTTGTGCCTGCCCTGTGACCAGCTGACAGGGACGCTTGCAACGTGACCCCAAGATGCAGAGAAAGCCGCTTGCGTGCAGGTAAAAAGGAGGTTTAGTAGCACAAAACCTAGTGCAGCTAGGGAGTGAACAGAAAGGAAACACCTCAGTGGCATAGTCACTAAACAATGATAGATGATCCATGAGGAACATGGCATTTAAGGTATCCTGATTGGTAACCAGGGACAGGTGTGTCCATATTGCCAATCAGGGACAGGTAAGGGAAGCAGCGGTCCAGTCAGAAAAAAAAGGGGCAGGAAATGATAACATATAAAGCAACCTGATTGGCAACCAAGGGCAGGTGATGGAGGCAGCACTTAGGCCAGAGAAGAAGTGTCAGGAAATGAAAACACACAGTAAGTGTAAACGAGAAAACAAGAACGTTGGAAGAGAAATAACACCTAGCAAAGGAAAAAAACACATGATGCCATGATCTATCAGCAGGTCATGTCCTGTGTTGGATTTTGTTGTATAGAGCTCCTCAGTTTTGTATTTAGTTCTGTTCCTAGCACTTATTTCCTTCTTTGTTTGCATTTCATTGCTAGGAGCCTTGAGTTCACACACGCCTCTAGTAATGATTAGTGTCCCCACCTGTTGTAAGGCTAATCATTCCCCTTATTCATACCTGTCTTGCATTGCAGTAAGCGCTGGGGCCAATGTTCGCCTTTGGCGCCTGCTACTTTTTCATGCTTGTTTTTATTGTATCCTAAGAGCTAATTTTTTGCCTTTTGGCTTCACATGTTTTTTCACCACCATGCTGTTTTGTGTTTTGCCAGTGTTTGGAATAAAATAGCTTCTTACCTGCACGCTGCTTCTGCTATCGTCCACCGTCTTCTTGCATCCTGATAACGCAACTATTGCTACGATGCGGCCCGAGAACACTTCAAGAGGATCATGACATGTTCCTCGGAAAAACAGCATAATTTTAACATGTAACATGCCTTTTTTAAAAGAAAAACACACTTTTAGACAAGTAATATTGTGTAAAAACAATACAACAGAATGTACGACTAAAAGTTAAAGTTAAAGTACCATTGATCATCACACACACACCTCTGCATTTCAGAATCAGAATCAGAATCAGAATCAGCTTTATTGTCATTACGCAAGGTAACGAGATTGAGGCCATTCCATACAGTGCGATGTGTGCATGCTAGAAAAACAATGTGCAAATATATAAAAATTTAAAAAATGTAGAAGTGCAATGAATATGGTGTGAAATGAATACATACATGAAAAAACAAAACAAAAACAGGGTGGTTGGTGGAATGGGTTATTGCACCGAAGAGAAGGCAGTTATGAGGGGCAATGGGGCAGTCCGTTCAGGATGGTTATGGCCCTGGGGAAGAAGCTGTTCTTTAGCCTGTTTGTTTTGGTTTTAATGCACCTGTAGCGCTTCCCAGAGGGAAGCAGGTGGAACAGGTCAGAGCCAGGGTGGGTGCTGTTGATGATGGCACTGGCTCTGTTGAGGCAGCGGGAGGTGTAGATGTCCGTCAGAGAGGGGAGAGGGCGGCCGATGATCTTCTGAGCCGTCTTGACCACTCTTTTCAGCCTCTCCCTGTCTGCTGCAGTGCAGCTGCCGTACCATACCGTAATACAGTAGGTCAGTAGGCTCTCGATGGACGAGCGGTAGAAGGTCAGCAGCAGGTCAGGCTTCAGGTTGTACTTTCCGAGGACTCTAAGGAAGTGTAGCCGCTGCTGAGCCTTCTTGATGATTGATGTGGTGTTGACTGTCCAGGAGAAGTCATTAGAGATGTGGACTCCAAGGTACCTGAAGGTGTGGACCCTCTCTACACGCTCGCCGTTGATGTAGAGGGGGGCAGGGTCGGTGCTGCTCCTCCTGAAGTCGACGATGATCTCTCTGGTCTTGCTGGTGTTGAGAGCGAGGTTGTTCTCCGAAGACCAGGCCGTCAGCTTCAGGACCTCCTCTCTGTAGGCAGCCTCGTCACCCCTGGGGATGAGCCCGACCACTGTGGTATCGTCGGCGAACTTGGCGGTAAGGTTGTCACTGTGGGCCGGACTGCAGTCATGGGTGTAAAGGCAGTAGAGGAGGGGGCTCAGCACACAGCCCTGTGGGGAGCCGATGCTCAGCGTGCGGGAGGATGAGAGGTGCGGGCCAAGTCTCACATTCTGGGGTCGGTCCGTTAGGAAGTCCCTTATCCAGGCGTTTGTGAGAGGGGGGAGGCCAAGAGTGTCCAGTTTATTGCAGAGTCTGTCCGGGATTATTGTATTGAAGGCAGAGCTATAGTCCACAGAGAGCATCCGGACGTAGCTCTGCTGCTGCTCCAGGTGGTTCAGAGCAGAGTGGAGAGCAACAGCAATGGCGTCCTCTGTGGACCTGTTCGCCCGGTATGCGAACTGGTGGGGGTCGAAGTCTAGAGGGATATGGTCCTTGATGTGCTGGAGAACAAGTCGCTCGAAGCACTTCATGATTACCGGAGTGCAGGGCCACTGGTCGGTAATCATTCAGGCTGGTGATGGGAGACTTCTTCGGCACCGGGATTATTGTAGATGACTTCAGGCAGGATGGGATGACTGCCTGAGCCAGGGAGAGGTTGAAGATCCTGGTGAGGGGGGGAGCGAGCTGGTGGGCGCACGTCCTGAGCACCTTTCCAAGTACTCCGTCTGGTCCGGTAGCCTTCCTGGGGTTCACAGCCAGGAGCACTCGTCTGACACTGTGCTCCTGTACAGTGAGTGGAGTGGCGCCGGAGCCCGGTGGGGGCGGGGGCAGGGCTGGAGCAGATGAGTGTCGCTGGGGGGTTTCGAAACGGGCAAAGAAACAGTTAAGCTCCTCTGCCAGTTGTCATATTGCAGCCTCTGAAGTTCGTGATGTCATGAATGCCCCGCCACACCTCCCGTGAGTTTTTGCTGGACAGATGGGACTCTATGCACCTCCTGTGGTCCGCCTTTGCTTTTTTAATCCCTCTCTTCAGGTCGGCTCTAGCAACACTGTACAGTGCCCTGTCCCCTGACCTGAAGGCTGCGTCGCGGGCCCTGAGGAGTGTGCGGACCTGGCTGGTCATCCAGGGTTTCTTGTTGGGGTAAACCCGGATGGTTTTTTCCACAGTCACATTCCCGATGCAGAACTTTATGTAGTCCAGCACCGTTCCTGTGGCTGTCTCCAGCTCCTGTTGTTGGAAGAGGTCCCAGTCTGTGTGTTGGAAGCAGTCCTGAAGTTTGGGGAGTGCATCGTCAGGCCAGGTCATAACAGTCTTTGTGATAGGCCTGGCCTGGCGTCTGATGGGGGTGTAGGTAGGAGAGAGCAGGAGGGAAAGATGGTCTGACTGTCCAAGCTGGGGGAGGGGTGTAGCTCTGTACGCGTGCTTTATGTTGGTATACACGTGGTCCAGGGTGTTCTTGCCCCTTGTAGAACACTTCACGTGCTGGTAGAACTTAGGGAGTACAGTCTTCAGATTGGCCTTATTAAAATCCCCTGCTATGATATGAACACCGTCGGGGTGGGCCCGCTGCTGTTCGTTGACGGTGTTCAGCAGAAGAGAGAGCGCTGTGTTTACTTTGGCGTCCGGTGGAATATACACAGCCGTGATGATAACAACAGACAGCTCTCTCGGGAGAAAAAAAGGCCGACATCTAACAGACATGTACTCCACGTCCGGGCAACAGTGCTGTTCAGTGATTGTCCCGTTGTTGCACCAGTTCTCATGCACGTAGATACAGAGCCCCCCTCCTCTGCTCTTACCGGAGTCCTTAGTTCTGTCCCGGCGGAGCAGAGTGCGTCCGGCTAGCTGCATGCTAGCATCGGGTATTTCCGGGTGAAGCCAGGTTTCGGTGATAATCATAGCACAACAGTCCCGAACATAGCGGTTTCCAGCAAGTTGTAACTCCAGGTCGTCCATCTTCTGTGCAAGGGATCTGGCATTAGAGAGGAACAGGCTCGGTAGAGGTGGCTTGTGGGGTTGTTTCCTAAGCCTGAGCAAGACGCCGGACCTGCGGCCACGCTTCTGCTTCCTCTCCCTCCTCCGTCTGCGCCGTCTCCCAGACCCGACAACAAACCACGGAGAGCCCTGTACTCTCGCTATGTGACCCTTGTTCCACCCCCTGGGAGGTGAGGGGAGTAGTGAGCAGCAGCGGTGGCTGCGCTCGGGAAGCATATTGGTGATTTAACCCCAATTCCAACCCTTGATGCTGAGTGCCAAGCAGGGAGGCAATGGGTCCCATTTTTATAGTCTTTAGTATGACTTTGGCGGGGTTTGAATTCACCACCTACCGATCTCAGGACGGACACTCTAACCACAAGGCCACTGAGCAGGCTAATATCTACAGTATTTTCATAAAGTAGTGTACTGATAATGTACAGTATTTACTTTGGAGAGTGGACTTCTTCTCCATCAAACACACCATCAGCAGTGCTTCTATATATTCATGGATAAATGGCAGCCCTGTTGATAAAGCATAACAATTAGCTGAGCAACAGCTCTTATCTCAAAACACTCTTAAGTTAGGGCAATCTTAAGCTGAGGTACCACTGTATTCCTTTTTCGATTCTTCTGTTTTCGTATGATATTGTAGCTGTGGGAGTATTGTTGGTTCTGAACTGCAATTCAGCGGTTGGGCTGTAGGGGGCAGTGGTGTTTGCCTGCTATAAGCCAGTCTAAGACAGAAGAAGAGTTATCGAGTCGTGTTGGTGTCGAGTTTGTCTTGCTGTAAGGTATTGTAGATGCCAAGGCTAAACGGCTGATTTTGTTGTAATTTTGCATTGTTATTTTGCCGACATTTCAATTTTCTATATTTTGGCCCAACAGATTCAGTGTACAGTATGTTTTGACAACAATGGCAATAAAGCTTTTGCACATGTGTAAATATTTCTTCCATTGACTAACAATTTAAAATAAATTAACACATGAGTGTAACATCCAGGTTGATACTGTCATGCTTTTATTTTGAAACTCATTTTGCACTGGACAGAGAATCACTGTGTGCATGTTTTAATGCTGTGTAACAGTCGTTTCACACTTATTATCGATAACAAAGAAGGTAATATTACAACACATGTCGACATGAATGTAACAAAAAATTTAATTTTAATTTTACAAAAACAGTCCACCATGTATGTCAACGCCGACTTAAATGGGCTTTTTTAGTAATAATAATAATAACAGTGGACCAGGACTTAATGAGTTGTCCGACATATTTTTACACTTGTGTGACAATTAAGAAACTTGAAAAGTGATATGAATGTTATAAAAAAATTGTGATACAGGAGAGGTTTTACTGTATGTCAGTGATGTGTCTTATTCTGGATCTGTTTCAGACTATAGGAGAGATCCTTATGCCAAGGGCCATCCATGTAAAACCATCTGTTGCCGTAACGACCTGCGACCAAGGAGACCACGGCCAGGTGGTTGCTACGACACTAAGGTCAGAAGTCAAAGGCTCGTCTTCTTTGCATCCATTGTTATCGTTCAACTCAAAATGCTTACTGTGGAGTAATCAGCTGATCGTTTTTCATCCCGTCCGTTGCATGCCGCTTACGCCCCTCCTCACTCCTGTCACATGACACAGGTGACCGACTACCAGATGGCTCTCCAGCTGGCAGCAGAAGCAATAAACGGCCCTACAATCCAGGGGGGGTTACGACCATTCACATGGCTCTCCTTCAACCTCACGGCTCACGACGGCCTTCCTAACAAGTACAACTTTACTTTTATCACTGTGAGACCCGCTCTGCACAAGCCGTAAACGTACCAGCCCTCAAATCCATAGCATATATTGTGTTAACGGTTTAGTTTGTGTGCTAGCATTCAAACAACGGTTGCAGATTGGGCAGCTACTTGGATGTCATGCAAAGCATTGTTCCCTAGAGGAGGGATGCTGTTGACCTTTTCCTCCAGCATCACCAGCAAATGTTAATGTTTAACTGTCAGTAAACTGGTGAAGAGCCTGTTAACGTGTAACATTGAATGTACAGTCCGATATACACTCTATGAAGCATGGAGATATATTTCTTCTATATAATTATACTGTACATCTGAGTAGAATAGAATACCCTAATCTGTACATGTACAACCAGACTGAATGCAACCCTTCTCATTTTAGTGTGTTGTAAAAGACTAATACAATTAAAGCTACAGTAAAAAAAAAATAATATTTGACATGTGTTTAATTGAATTTCTGGACTGTATGTGTCAAAAATGTTTAAAACAAAAACATATTGACAGGTTAGTCAAAAAACGTTTTCATGAATAATTGTATGTATTAATTTTAGCACAACATAATTGTGTGTCAATGTATTTTTCGTCAGTTATTTATGATTCCTTTTTTGCAGTATTTTTGATTAGTACTTATTTTTTCTAATCAGCCTGACCTAAGCCTAAGGCTTGTGTGTTAAATAAATAATAATCATTGTGATTAAAAAAAAAAAAAAAAATTAAAGCTATAGTCGTCACTCTCTACATCACACGTCAAAAATTGCGGCTTCACAACATCTCCGATTGTTCTGTGGTTTTTTTTTAAAGCTTGTTTTAGTAAAAAATGTTGCCCTAAACCATGGGTGTCAAACTCTGGCCCGCCGTGTAATTTCACTTGGCCCTTGAGGCGATATCAAATTAACACTAGAGCTGGCCCGCCGATTATATACAGCGGCGGTGCCACGGTAACATCACATTCACCGCTAATTCTCATACTTGCCAACCCTCCCGGGAAACTCCCTAATTTCAGTGCCCCTCCCGAAAATGGTAACGTCCGCTTTTTTCATCCCAGTGCTGGCCCAGTCACATAATAAATGCGGCTTCTGCACGCACACACAAGTGAATGCAATGCATACTTGATCCACAGCGATACAGGTTACACTGAGGGTGCCCGAATAAACAACTGTAACACTGTTAGAAATATACGCCACACTGTGAACCCACACCAAACAAGAATGACAAACACATTTCGGGAGAACATCCGCACCGTAACACAACATAAACACAACAGAACAAATACCCAGAACCCTTTGCAGCACTAACTCTTTCGGGACGCTACAAGGTGTGTGTGTGTGTGTGGGGGGGGGGGTTTGGTGGTAGCGGGGGTGTATTTTGTAGCGTCCCGGAAGAGTGACAACAGCTCGTAGAGGACATTAAAGGCAGTGCAGTTAAGGCACGCCCCCAAGACTGGGGTCCGGGTGTACTACGAGATATAAAGACTGATGAACACCTTCGGTCGATAATGAAGGTTGCCTCAGCTCAAAGCCTGAGCCCCGACATTAATGAACTAGCATCCAAGAAAATATGGCAGGTATCTGGCTTGGGCACATCAGATTAGATCAGTGTGTTGCAAACTGAGCAGTTTAAAGTCCTGAATGGTTGGTTCATTCATTGTTATTTTATTTTCAAAAAGCCTGTGGAAAATGTTAATGTTGATATTTACCTCAGAAGGCTGCAAATAGAAAAGAGGCATTACATTTTTATTTAAATTGTATTTGATATGCCATTGATATTTTTGAATTATTATTATTATTATTTGAAACTCAATTTTGCATGTCACTATAAAGTTATATAAGCCATTCAATGCAAAACTTGTTTGGGTCCTTATTAAAGGTTAATTTGTTCAACCTTGGCCCGCGGCTTTGTTCAGTTTAAAATTTTGGCCCACTCTGTATTTGAGTTTGACACCCCTGCTTTATGCAGTGAGTTCCAGCTCCTTTGCTCTGGTCGGTGGTTTATTGTTCCTCTTTGTAGGACTAAACAACATAAGAATACACGCTTAAATAAGGCTATCACATGGTGATTTAGTTTATCTATTATGCCATAGCACTTTAATCACAATGATTTTATTGGTTTATTAGGTATTATATTTTATTGTTCTACAGTGTGCCTGTATACTGATGATCGTTTGTGGATTTTTAAAATGTTTTTATGTTTTATATGATTTGTGTTTGCTTGCTTCATTCTGTCTTGACGCTGAATTACCAATGTCTGCACAACTATTTTACCTCCGGGTACCATTAAAGAAACCTTGAACCTTGAACCTTGAACTCTGGATATGAAAATATTAGATTTATAATGAATTATTCCTATTTTGTGGAAATTTGTTTATCACAGTCATAGCCGTGATAAGCAAGGGGAAACTAGATAGATAAGGTAGATTTTGCATGTTTGACATGATCTAAACCAGGAGTGTCCAAAGTACGGCCTAGGATAAAAGAGCAAACAGGTGAAAAGCAACAAGAAGAATTTGCAATGTTGACTCTAATAAGAGAAAGCTGTCATGCTGGCTGTTTTTTTCTCTACAACTGTCATTGCTCAAAAAAAAAAAAAAAAGAATCAAAATCAATGTTGTTATGAACTATTGACTTATTCAAAGCTCCAATTACTTCACATCAAATATTCCACTCTGAAATATTTTTTGGGGGAAAATATTGCAAATTGTGTGTGTTTGCCATCAAGAATAAAGTTTTCTATGACAAAAAGGGCATTAAACAAAAAAAAAATTAATTTCAAAAACAGATAGATGTGAAGTTGATCAAGCGCATTTAAGTGTTGAAAGAAGAAAAAAAAAACGTGTTAAATGTTTTTAATCCATCTATGAGTGGGGCCCTTTTGGATCCCTGAGAATTTTTGTGGGATTTTTTTTTTTTCACAGTCATTGCTTAAAAAATAATAATGAATCGAAATCAATGAGTGACCTATTTAGTTCTGCAATTAATTCAATTATTCTACTTTGAAAATGTTTTGGGGGGAGGGGGGCAATGTTGCATATTTTGTGTTTTTGCCAAAAACAACAGGATTGTATTTTTTTTTTTTTTTTAGTAAAAAAAGGTGTAAAACATAAAAAAAAATGTAACTTCATATTAACAGATAGATCTAAAAGTTGATCTGAAGTTCTGAGCGTTAAAAACATTTTTGATATATGCTTATTTTCATAATTTGTATGACTGAGACAGTGAGACTCTTCAGGACCAAACTTGAGGGAAGCCGTAAAAGTTAAAAACAATCTATATATTGTATTGGTTTTGATTAGTTTTATAATAATACACCTCATGGTGCAACCTGGACACATCATCAGTGATTCTCCCGGGGTCATAGGGTGTTTCGGGTCTTAATCAAACACCCTCACCCGGGCGACCCAGCCGAAAAAATATAATCAAATATAATATATCAGAATGGTACCCCGCAGCACGGTGGTTGAGAGGTTTGTGCATCTGCCTCACAATATGAAGGTCCTGGGTTCGATCCTGCGCTCGGGATCTTTCTGTGTGGAGTTTGCGAGTTCTCCCCGTGACTGCGGGTACTCTGGCTTCCTCCCACCTCCAAAGATATGCACCTGGGGATAGGTTGATTGGCAACACTAAATTGGCCCTAGTGTGTGAATGTGAGTGTTGTCTGTCTATCTGTGTTGGCCCTGTGATGAGGTGGCGACTTGTCCAGGGTGTACCCCGCCTTCCACCCGAATGCAGCTGAGATAGGCTTCAGCGACCCCCCGCGACCCCAAAAAAGGGACAAGCGGTAGAAAATGGATGGATGGTCCCCCGCATGCTTTGATTTTTCAGCGTACGGCCCTCAGTGGCAAAACTTTGGACACTCTGATCTAAACTATTACCGTTACCACTGACAACTAAACGATTTCCAGTCTTTAAAATAATACCATGTTATATAATAATAATTAAATATAATAATATAATGGACGTTTTTAAAAAAAAACAAATTCATGTGATAAAAAAAATGGCCACTCTATAAAGTGATTAAATATTAAAGGCCTACTGAAATGCGATTTTCTTATTTAAACGGGGATAGCAGGTCCATTCTATGTGTCATACTTGATCATTTCGCGATATTGCCATATTTTTGCTGAAAGGATTTAGTAGAGAACATCGACGATAAAGTTTGCAACTTTGGTCGCTGATAAAAAAGCCTTGCCTCTACCGGAAGTAGCAGACGATATGCGCGTGACGTCACAGGTTGTGGAGCTCCTCACATCTGCACATTGTTTACAATCATGGCCACCAGCAGCGAGAGCGATTCGGACAGAGAAAGCAACGATTTCCCCATTAATTTGAGCGAGGATGAAAGATTAGTGGATGAGGAAAGTGAGAGTGAAGGACTAGAGGGCAGTGGGAGCGATTCAGATAGGGAAGATGCTGTGAGAGGCGGGTGGGACCTGATATTCAGCTGGGAATGACTAAAACAGTAAATAAACACAAGACATATATATATACTCTATTAGCCACAGAGGTGGGTAGAGTAGCCAGAAATTGTACTCAAGTAAGAGTACTGTTACTTTAGAGATTTATTACTCAAGTAAAAGTAAGGAGTAGTCACCCAAATATTTACTTGAGTAAAAGTAAAAAGTATGTTGTGAAAAAACTACTCAAGTACTGAGTAACTGATGAGTAACATACACACTCATATCATATATATATATATATATATATATATATATATATATATATATATATATATATATACGTACATACATACATATACATTGATATATACAGTATATAATTTATAAGTATTTATTTTGCTGTTTTTGTTTACATGTTAAAGGTGTTTTAATGAATATACATGCATGTTTAACATATAGATTCCTTTCTTTAATGAAGACTAGAATACAAGTTGGTGTATTACCTGATTCTGATGACTTGCATTGATTGTAATCAGACAGTCGTGATGATAACGTCCACGTTTTCAAATGGAGGAGAAGAAAAGTTCCTCCTTTCTGTCCAATACCACATGAAAGTGGTGGGTTTTTGGCATCCTATTTGTCCAGCTTCCATATTCGTTTTTATACACTTTACAAGAAATATATTGGCGTCAAACTCCGTAGCTTGCTAGCTTGTTTGCGCTGGCTTTCGGAGACTCTTGTTTTGAAAGCGCAGGCGCGATGGCGCGGCACTTTTATTGTGAAGACAGGAACGTCCTCATGTGCGGTCAGTCTTGAGGCTTTTGACGGTACGGTTGAAATAAAACAAGTATCTTTTTTCCCTCACACTTTTGATTGATTGATTGGAACTTTTATTAGTAGATTGCACAGTACAGTACATATTCCGTACAATTGACCACTAAATGGTAACACCCCAATAAGTTTTTCAACTTGTTTAAGTCAGGTCATGTGACCACCTGGCTCTGTTTGATTGGTCCAACGTCACCAGTGACTGCATCTGATTGGTGGAACGAAGTGAAACGTCACCAGTAAGGCAGGCACTTTGAAGGTCTGTCTGACAGACCAAAACAAACAAAGCGTGCATTAACAGATCGATAAAAATTAGTAGCGAGTAGCGAGCTGAATGTAGATAAAAGTAGCGGAGTAAAAGTAGCGTTCCTTCTCTATAAATATACTTAAGTAAAAGTAAAAGTATGTTGCATTAAAACTACTCTTAGAAGTACAATTTATCCCAAAAGTTACTCAAGTAGATGTAACGGAGTAAATGTAGCGCGTTACTACCCACCTCTGATTAGCCACAACACAACCAGGCTTATATTTAATATGCCACAAATGAATCCCGCATAACAAACACCTCCCCCCTCCCATCCATATAACCCGCCAATATAACTCAAACACCTGCACAACACACTCAATCGCACAGCCCAAAGTACCGTTCACCTTCCCAAAGTTCATACAGCACATATATTTCCCCAAAGTTACGTACGTGACATGCACATAGCGGCACGCACGTACGGGCAAGCGATCAACTGTTTGGAAGCCACAGCTGCATGCGTACTCACGGTACCGCGTCTGCGCATCCAACTCAAAATCCTCCTGGTAAGAGTCTCTGTTGTCCCAGTTCTCCACAGGCCAATGGTAAAGCTTGACTGTCATCTTTCGGGAATGTAAACAATGAAACACCGGCTGTGTTTGTGTTGCTTTAGCCGCCCGCAATACACCGCTTCTCACCTACAGCTTTCTTCTTTGCTGTCTCCATTGTTCATTGAACAAATTGCAAAAGATTCAACAACACAGATGTCCAGAATACTGTGGAATTGTGCGATGAAAACAGACGCCTTAATAGCTGGCCACCATGCTGTCCCAAAATGTCCTCTACAATCCGTGACGTCACGTGCTGGCGTCATCATACCGAGACGTTTTCAGCAGGATATTTCGCGCAAAATTTAAAATTGCACTTTAGTAAGCTAACCCGGCGTATTGGCATGTGTTGCAATGTTAAGATTTCATCATTGATATATAAACTATCAGACTGCGTGGTCGGTAGTAGTGGGTTTCAGTAGGCCTTTAAAGTGTAAGTTATGGCACACTAAAATCCTTCAATACCCACAGTGCACTGGGACGACGCGAGGCCACGCCTTCTGTAGGCGGGGCGTGCTCCGGTTGGTTACGGAGAGAAGACGCCAAAGCACACAAACTCTGTGGTCTTCTTGACTATGTGAGAAGCGCCCATTTCTAAATGGCTACGACACCGGACGACCAGTGGGAACCGGCGCTCCACGGATGCCTCCACAACAGTAACAACAACAACAATAACAACAACAAAGACAACGAGGCGGGAGAGAGCTCCGCCACAGCGGCCAGCGCGCCCGAACCTGGCGGGAAGACATCGCCTAGCGTCGGAAATGGCTCGGTCATCAACCCCGCAGGAGGGAGTAATGGAAAGTGGGTCCGGTTGAACGTCGGCGGCACCGTTTTCCTCACTACGAGGCAGACGCTCCTCAAAGAACAAACTTCGTTCCTGTACCGACTGTGCCAGCAGCAGGACCTACACTCGGACACGGTGAGTCCTGCTAGTACACCCCGGTCCATACATTCTCGTGTACATGGTAGCAGGAAATGAGCCTGTATTCCATTATATACCCTATTCAACTCATTCACACACTCATCCTGGCGCCCTCCTTTTGAGTTCATCCATCCATCCATTTACTACCGCTTGTCCCTTTTGGGGTCGCGGAGGGTGCTGGAGCCGATCCAAGCCCACCCATACAATTTAACAATATGTAAATTCACAAACAAGTTTCAGCAAAATAATAATCCCTTATCTAGTTCTTACATGTGCAAAAGAACTAAACAAAAGCAAAAACTACTATTGGCTGTCATTCAAATCCTTTGTTTTTTTCCCTCCTGCGCCCAATAACTTTTTAAATATTATATAAATATGTACAATATATTTGGACACCACAACAAAACACACAGATATGTGTGAAGAAAAACATACAAGAGAACGGAAAAATATTGATTTAATCGCACTATGATCCGATACTAACAGACTTTGAAGACTTCAAAATAGATATGTGTGTAAAGACTTCAAAGTAAGTATGTGTGGGAACAAATGACAAAATAATTGATTTACATGAAACTGGTTTTATCAGACGTGTCTTGTGAAGGCAATTCCAGTGATATATGTATCATTTTCCTGTGATAAATATTAGCAAAGTTATGTAGTTTTAAAACAGGTGAAAATGCACTAATTTATGGTCAACTTCTTCAATACAATGTCAAAAGTAGGGTTGGGCGATACAGCAAAAAAATATCACGATAGATGTTTTTCATATTCGATCTCGTTTTTTAAATATTTATTTAATTTAATTTTTTTAATAAAGTTGGATTGTCCCATGCAGGATTATACCAAGTACCGTTGCAAGCATACTTGCCAACCTTGAGACCTCCGCATTCGGGAGATGGAGGGGGGTGAACTGAAAATTATTTTTATTTTTTCCAATCATTTTGGCACTCGCAAGCGTACTTCTTCTTCTTACTTGTCGTCCCCATGTCTCTTCTTCGTTCTTCTGCTTTGTCTCTGTTATGTTTTGGACATTACTACTTGCCGTAGTTTTGAAGCAATGCATGATGGGAATCCGGATGTTGTGTGTCAGTGTATTAACGTGCCGGCTGGATTAAACACACGCTGAGAAATAGCTCCGTGCCTGCCTACTTTATGGGTTATAGATAAACCTATGGATAACGGAGACATATATAATAGTCTCCTTTTGAGGTGAGAGAGGACGCTAAAGGCAGTGCCTTTAAGGCACGCCCCCAATATTGTTGTCCGGGTGGAAATAGGGAGAAATTCGGGAGAATGGTTGCCCCGGGAAATTTTCGGGAGGGGCACTGAAATTCGGGAGTCTCCCGGGAAAATCGGGAGGGTTGGCAAGTATGGTTGCAAGTACCCTACTCTTTATTACTGCAGTATCTTGTAACAGACATTTCCGTCATGTTTGATCGAGGTAATATATGCTAACAGCTGAAAACTGTAATTTTGTTCATATTATTGCGTTTACTAGAGGTGCAACTGTACAGGTAACTCACACTACATTCCGTACCTCGGTTTTTGCAGAGTAAACTTTTTTTTCCCTAATGTTTTCCTTTCGATGTTGCAGTAAACAAGTGGTGTACTGAATACTGTAAGATTTTTTAAAGTTAACATTTAGTAAACAACACTTTCAAATGGTAAATTATTTGTTCTCTTTAATTACTTGTATATATTACAAACCCTGTTTCCATATGAGTTGGGAAATTGTGTTAGATGTAAATATAAACGGAATACAATGATTTGCAAATCATTTTCAATCAATATTCAATTGAATATGCTAAAAAGACAACATATTTGATGTTCAAACTGATAAACATTTTTTTTTTGCAAATAATAATTAACTTTAGAATTTGATGCCAGCAACACGTGACAAAGAAGTTGGGAAAGGTGGCAATAAATACTGATAAAGTTGAGGAATGCTCATCAAACACTTAACATCCCACAGGTGAACAGGCAAATTGGGAACAGGTGGGTGCCATGATTGGGTATAAAAGTAGATTCCATGAAATGCTCAGTCATTCACAAACAAGGATGGGGCGAGGGTCACCACTTTGTCAACAAATGCGTGAGCAAATTGTTGAACAGTTTAAGAAAAACCTTTCTCAACCAGCTATTGCAAAGAATTTAGGGATTTCACCATCTACGGTCCGTAATATCATCAAAGGGTTCAAAGAATCTGGAGAAATCACTGCATGTAAGCAGCTAAGCCTGTGACCTTCGATCCCTCAGGCTGTACTGCATCAACAAGCGACATCAGTGTGTAAAGGATATCACCACATGGGCTCAAGAACACTTCAGAAACCCACTGTCAGTAACTACAGTTGGTCGCTACATCTGTAAGTGCAAGTTAAAACTCTCCTATGCAAGGCGAAAACCGTTTATCAACAACACCCAGAAACGCCGTCAGCTTTGCTGAGCCTGAGCTCATCTAAGATGGACTGATACAAAGTGGAAAAGTGTTCTGTGGTCTGACGAGTCCACATTACAAATTGTTTTTGGAAACTGTGGACGTCGTGTCCTCCGGACCAAAGAGGAAAAGAACCATTCGGATTGTTATAGGCGCAAAGTTGAAAAGGCAGCATGTGTGATGGTATGGGGGTGTATTAGTGCCCAAGACATGGGTAACTTACACATCTGTCAAGGTGCCATTAATGCTGAAAGGTACATACAGGTCAACGATGATCTCCTTGGTCTTGTTGACATTCAGGACCAGGTTGTTGGTTTTGCACCAGTCAACCAGATGTTTCACCTCCTCCTTGTAGTCCATGTCATTATTGTCACGGATGAGGCCCACCACTGTCGTGTCGTCCGCATACTTCACAATGTGGTTAGTAGTGGACCTGGCGCAGCAGTCATGGGTCATCAACGTGAACAGCAGCGGACTCAGGACGCAGCCTATTAATCGATTAATCAAAATAATAATCGACAGATTAATCGATTATCAAATTAATCGTTAGTTGCAGCCCTAATATTAGAGCTTCTTACCTATGGTTTGGCAAAGGGCAAGCGATCATCCATATTTTGGAGGGGTTTTTTTTAAACTCAAACCCTGTAACTTATGTTCAATAAAAGTACATTAAAGTGTAATTTGAATTTGAGGTACTATAGAAATTATGTGTATTAACACAGAACATGTTTAATGATTATATCAGGAACAAAATGTTTTTATCCACAAATTCAAAAATGATTTGAACAAAAAGTGTCTGCAGAGTTTTTTAGAGCATTTTGTATCGGAGGAGTTGAATCAGATCAAACACATAAACAAAAATTCTGATTAAAAAATGTTTAAATGTAAAATTAATTTTTTTCCTGATTGAATTAGTAGGTGTTTATTCTCCCAGTCGGGACCATTAGACATCCTGTGCCTGCCTGTGAGACTGCATTAATGGCAGGATTACTGAACACACCACAACATGAGCTCAAGCAGTCAGTGAGGCTAAAGCCTGTCACTGAAGTTGCTGCTCCTTTAAATGTTGTGTTTAAACTTGTATGAATATGTTAGCCATATTTCTTCATTTTGTTCTTCTGGGCTGCACTTACAGCTGTGCAAGGGGGAAGTGGCACAACGCTGATTGAGCATTAATTATGTCGTGACAAGGCTGACTTTCGCGTCAGTGGACAGGGACGATCACGCACATAGACGGACACAAACACATTCACACGCGGGGGCGGCTCTGCCTAGAGGAAAGAGCGGGCAGCGCCCCCTCAAATCAAAATGTTTGAAGTTCAGAGTACATTTTAATATACCCACAAAATGTATGTATTACAAGTTGACAAAATGATCCGCAATAGCGGAGAAATCCGCTGAAAAAGGGCCACGCGACAGCACTCGTATGATATAATCTTCCCTCTTTTCTGTTCTTCACCTGTGTCAGGCTCCGCAAGTCCGCGCCCACACAGACACACACACACTCCTCTCTTCAGCCCTCAGTAAACCATCCATCCATCTTCTTCCGCTTATCCGAGGTTGGTTCGCGGGGGCAGCAGCCTAAGCAAAGAAGCCCAGACTTCCCTCTCCCCAGCCACTTCGTCCAGCTCCTCCCGGAGGCGTTCCCAGGCCAGCCGGGAGACACAGTCTTCCCAACGTGTCCTGGGTATTTCCCGTGGCCTCCTACCGGTCGGACGTGCCCGAAACACCTCCCTAGGGAGGCGTTCGGGTGGCATCCTGACCAGATGCCCAAACCACCTCATCTGGCTCCTCTCGATGTGGAGGAGCAGCAAGTACCTCGGAGTCTTGTTCACGAGTGAGGGAAGAGTGGATCGTGAGGTTGACAGGCGGATCAGTGCGGCGTCTTCAGTAATGCGGACACTGTATCGATCCGTTGTGGTGAAGAAGGAGCTGAGCCGGAAGGCAAAGCTCTCAATTTACCGGTCGATCTACGTTCCCATCCTCACCTATGGTCATGAGCTTTGGGTTATGACCGAAAGGACAAGATTACGGGTACAAGCGGCCGAAATGAGCTTCCTACGCCGGGTGGCGGGGCTCTCCCTTAGAGATAGGGTGAGAAGCTCTGTCATCCGGGAGGAGCTCAAACTAAAGCCGCTGCTCCTCGGTAAACCAGTGTCGACGAATTAAAAACGAAACGAAAAGTTGTCAGGAACAAAATCCAATCATATTTAATTTCGCCTTGTAAATGGGTGGGACAAGTTCGGAATATAGCCAATCACAGTTCTTTAACATAGCGACAAAAGTGGGCCAATCAGATGCTTTTGTTAGATGAAGTTGAATTTTTCACCAGCGGCGCCAAAACAAAAAGGTGATGATTTAACGTGTTCTACATCGTAATATGTGAACACCTGGGAGAAAGTGAAGAGGACACATTTTAGTTTTGACGCTATATGATGCCATTAGCAGGCCAGCCATTGTTTGTAAGTTAAAGCTGTGTGTATTTGCTGCTTCAGGTTTTCTGTCGAAATGAGCTGTTTCGTCGAAAAGAGCTATACAATGCTATTCCTGTTTGAACTGTGATGAAAACGAATATGTAGGCTACCATTATTTGTGTCATTGTAAACTTCCTCACGCTGCAAGTGTCTACATGCGTTCTAGTCGGAGTACACAATGAAATAAATATAATTTTAAAGAACAGGGGGAACTGTTGACTCCTTGTTAGTTGGTACAGAAAACAACTTGGGAAAAAAACATTACTATATCTAGAGTGTAGGCAGTGCTGTTAAGGTTCTCTGTTTAAATGAGTGGAGAATGCAGAAACTTTGAGGCATAATTCAGCTGACCTAATGATAAACTACTTTGAAAATAATTGTTTTGTGTTATTAATAAGAATATCTACTCTTCAGTTTTATAACTATACACTATTGTAATTTAAGTCCTACCTAAGGTTACATTCAGTTTAATAATTAGGTCATTAAGTTAAGATACATGTTGTGATGGTTGATAAAATGTGGATGAAGGGGACTTTATTTTATTACATTTTCTGTTACCCCTGAGAGATTGCCACCTTATTGTGGTTAAGAGCTACCAGCAGGTGCTTAATCTTCTGGTGGGACACCTAAGTTGTACAGGTGTGAAGGTAGAGGCCTGACAAAGTGCAATCTTCTTCTCCGGGTTGCAGTTGGACACACAGGTCCTGATTTACTTAAAGTTTGTATGTACTAAGCACGTTCAAACCTGAGAGCACACGCAAAACTGATGTACTAAACTTGTGCAAAGTGGATTGCGTCTCTTAAAGGGGCTGTTTGCAACTTGCTCACAGTTACATTTTTCAAAGCAAAAATATAACAAAAACACTAATGGCTAGCTTGTGTTACCATTAGTGGATTCACAGAGCACATTTGATGTTAAAACAGTCTATATTTTTCACAATTACTAAATTTGCGTCGTAAAAAATGTTATTGGCCCGAATAAAATTGTGTTATGGCGGATCATTCACCCTGTCTCCACAACACGTACGCGCAGAGAGCGTGTGCATACATTCAAAAGCAGTCCAAAAGAAGCAACAAACAATTTACATACATACATACAATGACAGCTAACACTAACTATCCAAATCGCTATTATTAGCTAACAACGCCCAAAGCTAATGCGCGTGCATGTGTAACGTACGTACGTAGTTAGATAATTTTTTCCCTCAAATTCTCAGTGCCATGCCTTGTTTTGTCTTTGCTTTGTTATTGTCAATAGTGCCGTGTATGCGTGTGTGCGTGTATGAATGCGTGTGTGTATGTTTTCTTCTGTTCTTCTATTATTATTTGTTGTTGTTGTTGTTGTTGTTTGTTTGGTTTGGTTTTGTACAGTACTTTTTGTTTGCTACTTGACTGTGTATGAAAAGTGCTCTATAAATAAAGTTTGATTGATTGATTAAGAGGGTTGGATTCACTATGTAAAGTACATTGGAAAGTTAGCGCCCTCTAGACATCTGTGTAAATGTTGCAAACAACCCCCTTAAGTGAGCAGAAAAAGGCATCCAAACCATTTTGTCTCTGTCTTAATTCATGTGCAAAATATACGCTGATCATCAAAACGCCCACAATACTGGGAGGAGAAAATGCGAATACAATTATTTATTACGCACCAATATAATTTATCAACAATCACCACCGTTTTTCAAGTACTATTTTGTGTTTTATTTAGAAATTATGCAAACTGACTGTTGCATACACGACTGCAGGATCAGTGCTTGAGCTGCACAGACAGACAATGGACAGATGGGAATCCTCCGTCATATGTGTGTGTCAACATTTTTGGATGATCAGAAAAAAATTAGACATGTTGTCTATTCAGCAACATCATTTTATAGCTGGTAGATGACTTAAGGGGCTGATTAAAACAAATTCAATTGATGCAATTTGGTGTCTTTTAGTATTTTTTTTATCGACGTTCGTTTTTTCCCGCATAGAATATATATGATAACATATTTCTTGCATGAAAAAAAATTATTGAAGTATGCATTTTTGCGTACTGAGCGCAGTAAGATCAGTCTCTCTTCCATGCACCTTCAGCGGAAAAAGAAAAGGGGAAACATGGTGTCAATGTAGATGCACTGTATGACTGATTCTAAAATGCCCATATAAGGTGGCAGATGTCTCCTGCATGTTTGAAAACATAGCAAAATGCCACAGGTAGGAGCATGATAACATGCATGTGCAGTAAATGAGAGTGTGATGACCCGTATAGTACATGTAAAAATCCTAATTTAAATAAGGTGGTCTGCACCACTTTACATTTGTACACACACACCCACGAAAAGTATGTGCTATTATATAGATTGCTCACTCTGTTTAGTACAGGGCTAACAACCAAATTCTATGAAGAAGGCAATGCTATTACTGTATTAGCACAGAAAAAAAGTGCTGGAGCATGTACATGCAGGGTGTACACATGATGTCCCCTTCACATTTCTGACTTCCCCCTCATATATGCCTGCCTAAAACCGACCTTGTTCACACGACACAAACACACACATTCACAGACGCACAGGACAACGGTCAATAGAGGTGGATTGTCCATGCAGGATTATACTGAGCACCATTGCTTACCTACTGTTTACTATTGCGGTATCTACTAACAGACATTTCCGCCATGTTTGATTGAGGTAATTATGGTAACAGCTGATCACCGTGACCTAACAGAAATTAATCACAAGATTCACGATCATCGATCACCATTATATAATCCCCCAGCCCTAGTCAAAAGGGCTCAATATTTTATGTGTGACCTTTTTTGTTTAAAAATGTCATAACTTTATTAATATATCAATCAATAAATGTGTATTTATATAGCCCTAAATCACAATTGCGCGGCTCCCACAGGCTCCATTGTAAGCGGACTTTTGATCGCATTTATTTAATATTTAGAATTTTTTCAATATATATAATAACATACATCGGCATGTCTCTCATAATGAATGTGAAAGATAGGCACATGGGTGTGTGTGGCTCAGCATCCTTTTGTGGTGTGACTGTAGCTGGAGTCAGATGGAAGAACACGTGCCTTCTCTTCTGCAGGAGGGGTGCACATTCACTATGGCTGTACAGAAGCATCTTATGAGCAAAGCGAGTGCACTGCAGGGAGCTCCTAGTAGTCACATGGAGCATTAGAGAGACTACAAAAATTATCTGAATGATGATGATTTCTATACTGCTTTTGCCTTTGATATGTTGATACTATAAGTATGGGTGTGATAGTAAGAGATGATGGTATGGCTCATTGTCTATTGGTGGTGATAATTGGCTCTCCTTCAAAATGATAACATTAAAAAATTGCTCAGATAACCGATTAAAAAAAAACGCCCCAGTGAGGCAAGATTCCCCGTACTGTGCTGTAGGCGGGTTAGGGTGAACAACTTAAGCGCTTCTAGCTAGCTCGCAGGCGGTCGTAAACTTCCTCTGAGCTCACCGGAACTCACAGTGTAAACAAACAGGGCGTCGATTTTGCGTAACTTATTCACACATTCAGAGTAAGACATCCCATGTGCAACCTGCACCAAATGCCCTGCAAACATTCTGCAAGGAGAAAAAGGCAGCAACAAAGAAAAGACTGGGGTTGTTCCTACAGCTGCTGTGTCCGACTAGTGCAAAAACCTTCTTTAGGTAACATGGGGGCCAAAGCGATCTGCCATGGAAATGATAGCGTCGGACAAGCTCCAAACCACTGCGAGCCATGGTTTGTACTTTGGTTTGTATTCTGCTATATTTTGGTTGTATGTTTGCCAGAAAAATACAACATGATCGCCACACTCCTGCATACACTGATAACGTCAGCTTTACAGATGCCATGTCTGCTGTGCAGATGGTTTGTGTTGTAATAATGACATGTATCGTGACACATGGCGGTATCAGATGTCACAGGGTTAATGACAACTGCCTAAATTGTGGCTTGCTATTTTTTTCCTTAGTTGATAGGGGAGACATCTAGGGTTGCGCAATATAGACGATATACGTTTGGCCGACGATATAACTTTTTAATACTATCGCTATATTGTGATAATGCATGTTGATTGCCCATTCTAGCTATATGCCAAAAATTTGACAGTGGCAAGCGATCGTAGTCGTCCTCAACGCAATGTAGCATTCTTGCTAGCGGGTAATGTCCCTCCACAGCGAAAGCCACTTCTAAGACAGTAATCCTCGTCTCCATGGTGAAAAATAAACTGTTTTTTACAGGTATCATCCCAGGAGGACGAGGAATAGCTAAACATGCTACACTAGTCACCGTAGGAAGATACGCTAACGACAAGCGAGAGCTTTTGATTCCTAATAAAGGTAGATTGACACAAATGTCGACAGTAACGATTACGTATAATATCAGGACGATATAACAGTGGTAAGATCAATATTTATTACTGTCAAAAAAAAATTTGGTTACAAACTCAGAAAATAAGTCTCTGGATACAGGAGGGCTTTAAGGGCGAAAACAAAATCATATAAATCAGAAATAGTAGTTAAACATCATATAAATATTGAATTCATATTGTTTGCCATCCTGTGTTTTTGTCTGATTATAATCTTGTGCATGTAGCGTGCTTAGTATGGAGGCTGAATACACACAGTGTTTTGTGTAACTGTTGTTTAGTAAGGAAGTGTTGATATTATTTGCTTAGTTTGATGAATGTTGGAGCAGTTTGCTTCATCAGGAGGGTGAAGTCGCTCAACTTAAAGTGTTGGATTTAACTGTGTTTGATCATTGGCTGCTGGTGAGGGCATAGAAAAAGGGGCATTTTTCTACCAGTAGACAGTGTTTAAGATTGAGTGTTTCACTGCTAAATTAATAATATATTTATATTGAACATGGATTTTAAATATGTATCTAAATAGGTGGTTAATGGTTAGGTATTTATGTATTTGCATATTGGGGTTTCTGCTGCATTTATCTATTGTGTTTCTGGGTTTAAACGTATTTTATATATATCTTGGTGCATTTATGTTGAGACAATTTATTTAAAATCTGTTTTAACTTAAAGGGAAAATATGTGTCCATTTTCTTGCACTTGTTTAATGGTTAATAGTTTGATAGCCCAATTAATAATTGTAAATTATGGGATTGATAATTGATTGATTTTTTACAGCATGTTGATCTTGTGGTGTTTTGTCCTTAAAGGTTTTTCACCTACTAAAGAAGCTAAAGGCTACTAAAGAAGCTAAAGGCTACTAAAGACAGCTAATGACAGCTAAAGAAACTAAAGTCTACTAAGACTGCTAAAAAAACTAAAGAAGAAAAAAGAAGCTGTTTCTTCGTTGGAAAAACTGTTGCAAACTAAAGGAAAATAAAAGGAAAAGTAACTACGGTCTGGTCTTTTGAGTGAAATCCAGAAGCCACATTCAGCATTGGTACATCCCTTCAAATGTGGGATAAGCACAGCGAAAAAAGCAAGACACTTGACAGTTGTTGTATGCACACTGTGTCGAGCGGAAATGGCCTATCATAGCAGCACAAGGGCTATGAACGAACATTTGAAAAGAAAACACCCGACAGCGTTCTTGCCATCACCATCAACTAGTCAATCGTCCGCGTGCGTATACGTTGTCATCATTACACAAAAACATGAATGTGTCATTTATATCTGCGTTGTAAATTCATAAACTAAAACACTGTTTCGCTCTGAGAGGCGCGTTTGGCGTGTCTGTTCAGTGTTTACAAAGACGCGCTCCTCTTTAACGCTAATGTTAATTAGTTATGCAAATACCTTTTACAACATTAACAGTTACATATACTATGTACAAACGAACAATTAACTTTCACTTTAATCATACTATCATTGTTGTGTTATTAAGCAAAATAAGCAATACTTTTACTTTTGTTGAAATGTTTACACTGTTACAGAATATTTCGTTTTGCACTTTTTTGTATTGGATGTTTATCTTTATTTTTGCACAATTTAAAGCAAAATAAGCAATACTTTTACTTTTGAAATGCTTATACTATTGCAGAATATTAAGATTTGCACTGGATGTTTACTTTTATATTTGCACATTAAAAAGCATATAAGCTACTTTTAATTTTGTTAAATGTTAAAAGTTTTAAATGTTGACATTGTTACAGAATATTTTGTCATGTTGTTGACTGAGTGGCCATACTTTTTTTTTTTTTTGTAAATAAAAGTCATGCCTTTTGAAAAAATTGGCCTACATTTATTTTTCCATCTTCATTTTAAATAAAAAAAATAATCGGTAAAAGGAAAAATAATCTATAGATTAATCGAAAAAAATAATCTATAGATTAACCGATTAATCGAAAAGAATAATCTATAGATTAATCGATAGAAAAATAATCGTTAGCTGCAGCCTTACTTATTACATTTCCACAGAAGTGTAGATAGAACCATGTCACAACAGAAAGTAATCAGCTAGTTGCAATAAATTAACAAGAGGAATAGCAATAGATTTGAGAAAATAATACAACCGGAAATTATGTAATATGTTATTGCATATGGCAGAATCTAAATTAGGAGGCTTTGTAGGTAACCGTTTTTGAAAAGGTTCTATTATCATTTACATACCAAATATTATATAGCGATTAGGGCTGCAACTAACGATTAATTTGATAATCGATGAATCTGTCGATTATTACTTCGATTAATAGTCGGATAAAAGAGACAAACTACATTTCTATCCTTTCCGGGATTTTATTGATAAAAAACAGCATACTAGCACCATACTTATTTTGATTATTGTTTCTCAGCTGTTTGCACATGTTGCAGTTTATAAATAAAGGTTTATAAAAAAATAAAGATAAAATGCAATTTAAAAAAAAAAATTGCCTCTGTGCATGCGCATAGCATAGATCCAACGAATCGATGACTAAATTAATCTCCAACTATTTTTATAATCGATTTTAATTGATTGGTTGTTGCAGCCCTAATAGCGATATATTTCGTTATCACAGTAAGCTGCAATATGTATCGCAATATAGATTTTAGGACATATCGCCCTTCCCTACAGACATCTGTTTGAGATGTGGTGTTTATTTGTTTCAGGTGGATGATAGGGGGGCAACAATAATAACAACGTGCCCTCAATAGTAGTCGGTGGCATCATCACTCTTGTTTTCCAAGAGAGAAACGAACACGAATGAGTCAGCGTGACCAGCAACAACATCGCAGGTGAAAACATAAGTTAAATTATCAAGTAGTCAACTATCAAAATAGTCATTAGTTGCAGCCCATTGATTGATGATGATAAAATAGCACAGCCAGGTGCCCTTTTGAGCGAAGGGAACTATTTTAGAAAATACGGCAATAATAAAATAACTTCTCTTAAGAATACTTAAATCTGAGGAGGGTAACTTTTTGATTCAGTGGGATTTGCAAAAACATGTTCAGCCTATTGACGAACAACACAAATGACTGCTATCCCTCTGTGCTCAATGTGCCTTATTGTACAACATTTTAACCTCTCCAAATGAGCAGATGTTCTTTTCTGCTGACCAAGCGTGGGAAAAAAAAGAAAATTAAATTAAAGTACTATTTGCTTAACAGCAGCAATGGCTGCCTCCACGCCACACTGACGAGAGAATATTCCTATGTGACCTTCAGTTGTGACCTGTCAGAAGTTCCCCAACTCCCCCTGTAAACACACACACATTGTTTCTCAGCCTAACGTGAGATCGAGCGCACATACTCATCCTCATCTTCATTTCCACTTTCTCTGTCCTTGTCATTGACAGTATCAGCAGGGGTGACTCATTTTCTTCTCACCCGCCTCTCATTTTGCTCTCAATAGCGCAGTGTTGAATCTTGAAAAAATTGCAGCTCAACGTGATTTTAGCCTATGGGTCACTAATACTCGCTGTCATCCTCTATATAACAGAAGGTAGTTTATAGATACCGATATCTCTTTAGTACTAGATGAAAAGTCAGTCAAAATGCTAATATTATATTATTAGTCATTTGCTTATTCTTTTAAATCATATTGCATGCAGTGTGTGCTATATGCATTGTTTTCTCATCAGTGACATAAGCATGGGGCGGGGTGGCTCGGTTGCCAGAGCAGCCACGCCAGCAACTTGAGGGTTCCAGGTTTGATCACCGCTTCCGCCATCCTAGTCACTGCCGTTGTGTAGTTGGGCAAGATACTTTACCCACCTGCTCACAGTTCCGCCCACACTGGTTTAAATGCAACTTAGATAATGGGTTTCACTATGTAAAGCACTTTGAGTCACACGAGAAAAGTGCTATACAAATATAATTCACTTCACTTCACAGGGAACCAATTTCAAGACAGACACATCAGTTTCATGCAGTGTGGCAACATTTCCGCATGAATATAGAGCTGCAGCCCAGAAGCCCAAAGGAAAAACATAGTTGACTTTGATTATATAATCACCATGATGTTGCTTGCAAATTGTGGGTTTAGTCACTTGAATAATATAACAGTGGACAAAATTAGTGCCTATTTGTTTCCATTCAGCAGGTGTATTATCAAAATCCTTAATAATGACTAGCAACTTATAAACCACTAAAACATAACTGCACGCTAATACGACAACCTCATGCAAAAATAGCTCAGATGAGATGTTTTTTAAATAACTCTACTCCACTTGGCCACTAAATAACATTTTATTTCCACAATCTGTCAAAGTTGGGCCAGCTTACCGGCTATTCTATTTTTGATGTGCATGCAAATTGTAGCTTTTACACCAGAACCGAAAGCCAAAAAAAAAGCTTATTTGCATTTTTTTTGATGACAAAATGGTACTCTCACTCTAGGATCAAAAAAACAAATGAAAAAGGAACAGTAGCCCATGTGAAAACACATTTACTGACTGTCAAAAATCCGCCAAAGTTGCAGGTGGTGCTACCTGTAGCCAGGAAGAAAGTTTAATTGGAATACATTTTGAATACTAAAAGTTGACAAAATAAAAAACAAACCAAAAAAAGCAGCTGTAATGTCACACAAAGAAGACCCACCAGAATAAAATGTTTTGTCTTTGCGTAAATGTAGAATGATGATGAAAAGTTTTGTCACCCAAAGCAGTTTGTTTATAGACAAAACACCAACAAAAATTTAAAAAAATTAAGAATGTATATTCAAACTAGGTTTAGGCTAGGTACAATGACAAACAGCGGTAAACTTCCACCACACAGTTACTTGTATAAGTTATCATTTTGATTATCGTAAAACTGAGCGATGACTGCCCTTTGAAAAACTCACGGACATATTTCTCATTTCCTGAATAAGCAGCTTGCATGCTAATCGTTAGCTAGCTTAAATGCTCACATAAATACAAGACACAAAAGATACTTGACCAATAAATCTGATTCTGATTAACATCTTTCCCTATTATAAACACCATACCCCGAACTAAACTTGGGTAAACACATTGCTGTAACCGGGACCAAGCTTTTGAATTGTGCGCATTGAGTGTTCTCCTCGGTCAGAGTGGTAAATATTAACATCCATACATGGACACATCTACAACAGGAAGTGAACCCACGTGACGTCACATGAACCGGAAACAAAGCACAACTCCTGTTTTGCCTTCATCTGAGAAACACTCTAAAACTTTTACTAAAACGGAAGGAGATAAACATACTTATACTCTCAAATAACAATAATATGGCTCTTAAGAAGTACAGTTTTTTCTGCAAAGGAAAGTATTTCCTCTGTGTATTTATTTTCTAAATAAAACTTGATTAAAATATTTCTTTGTGTTGAATAGTTTTTGACTACATTCACCAGTACCGTGATAATAATAATAACCTCTAACTATGATATGAAGGTTCACATTATTACATCCCTAGTTTGGGCATACAAATCTATTTATTGATGGTTAAGAATTCTTGTCAGTAGTTTGTAGTGATTGATGCTTAACCATATCACAATGCAATTAGGACCAAATTAAGTTCAGTACATGGCTGCAACCAACAGAGGCGATTTTAATTCAGTTTCAACCAGTTTGTGGTCAAAGGAAATATGGTAAATCAAGTACATCAAGATCTTATGATAACCAAATAGAGTGGTACTTCGGTTTGTGTACACCCCACTTGTCGATTTGGACAAAATAATTGCACAAAATGTGTCCCGGTTTTGCCGTCTTGGTTATCATAAAGCCAAACATTGCCATCCATCCATCCATCCATCTTCTTCCGCTTATCCGAGGTCGGGTCGCGGGGGCAGCAGCCTAAGCAGGGAAGCCCAGACTTCCCTCTCCCCAGCCACTTCGTCCAGCTCCTCCCGGTGGATCCCGAGGCGTTCCCAGGCCAGCCGGGAGACATAGTCTTCCCAACGTGTCCTGGGTCTTCCCCGTGGCCTCCTACCGGTCGGACGTGCCCGAAACACCTCCCGAGGGAGGCGTTCGGGTGGCATCCTGACCAGATGCCCGAACCACCTCATCTGGCTCCTCTCGATATGGAGGAGCAGCGGCTTTACTTTGAGCTCCTCCCGGATGGCAGAGCTTCTCACCCTATCTCTAAGGGAGAGCCCCGCCACCCGGCGGAGGAAACTCATTTCGGCCGCTTGTACCCGTGATCTTGTCCTTTCGGTCATGACCCAAAGCTCATGACCATAGGTGAGGATGGGAACGTAGATCGACCGGTAAATCGAGAGCTTTGCCTTATGGCTCAGCTCCTTCTTCACCACAACGGATCGATACAGCGTCCGCATTACTGAAGACGCCGCACCGATCCGCCTGTCGATCTCACGATCCACTCTTCCCTCACTCGTGAACAAGACTCCGAGGTACTTGAACTCCTCCACTTGGGGCAAGATCTCCTCCCCAACCCGGAGATGGCACTCCACCCTTTTCCGGGCGAGAACCATGGACTCGGATTTGGAGGTGCTGATTCTCATCCCAGTCGCTTCACACTCGGCTGCGAACCGATCCAGTGAGAGCTGAAGATCTTGGCCAGATGAAGCCATCAGGACCACATCATCTGCAAAAAGCAGAGACCTAATCCTGCAGCCACCAAACCAGATACCCTCAACGCCCTGACTGCGCCTAGAAATTCTGTCCATAAAGGTTATGAACAGAATCGGTGACAAAGGGCAGCCCTGGCGGAGTCCAACCCTCACTGGAAACGTGTCCGACTTACTGCCGGCAATGCGGACCAAGCTCTGACACCGATTATACAGGGAGCGAACCGCCACAATAAGACAGTCCGTTACCCCATACTCTCTGAGCACTCCCCACAGGACTTCCCGGGGTACACGGTCGAATGCCTTCTCCAAGTCCACAAAGCACATGTAGACTGGTTGGGCAAACTCCCATGCACCCTCAAGGACCCTGCCGAGAGTATAGAGCTGGTCCACAGTTCCACGACCAGGACGAAAACCACACTGTTCCTCCTGAATCCGAGGTTCGACTATCCGGCGTAGCCTCCTCTCCAGTACACCTGAATAGACCTTACCGGGAAGGCTGAGGAGTGTGATCCCACGATAGTTGGAACACACCCTCCGGTTCCCCTTCTTAAAGAGAGGAACCACCACCCCGGTCTGCCAATCCAGAGGTACCGCCCCCGATGTCCACGCGATGTTGCAGAGTCTTGTCAACCAAGACAGCCCCACAACATCCAGAGCCTTAAGGAACTCCGGGCGGATCTCATCCACCCCCGGGGCCTTGCCACCGAGGAGCTTTTTAACTCCCTCGGCAACCTCAGCCCCAGAAATAGGAGAGCCCACCACAGATTCCCCAGGCCCTGCTTCCTCATAGGAAGACGTGCTGGTAGGATTGAGGAGGTCTTCGAAGTATTCTCTCCACCGATCCACAACATCCGCAGTCGAGGTCAACAGAGCACCATCCCCACCATACACGGTGTTGACACTGCACTGCTTCCCCTTCCTGAGGCGGCGGATGGTGGTCCAGAATTGCTTCGAAGCCGTCCGGAAGTCTTTTTCCATGGCCTCACCGAACTCCTCCCATGTCCGAGTTTTTGCCTCCGCGACCGCTGAAGCCGCACACCGCTTGGCCTGTCGGTACCTGTCTGCTGCGTCAGGAGTCCCATGAGCCAAAAGAACCCGATAGGACTCCTTCTTCAGCTTGACGGCATCCCTCACCGCCGGTGTCCACCAACGGGTTCTAGGATTACCGCCACGACAGGCACCAACTACCCTGCGGCCACAGCTCCAATCGGCCGCCCCGACAACAGAGGTACGGAACATCGTCCACTCGGACTCAATGTCCAGCGCCTCCCTCGTGACATGTTCAAAGTTCTTCCGGAGGTGGGAATTGAAACTCTCTCTGACAGGAGACTCTGCTAGACGTTCCCAGCAAACCCTCACAATGCGTTTGGGCCTGCCAGGTCTGTCCGGCATCCTCCCCCACCATCGCAGCCAACTCACCACCAGGTGGTGATCGGTAGAAAGCTCCGCCCCTCTCTTCACCCGAGTGTCCAAAACATGAGGCCGCAAATCCGATGACACAACTACAAAGTCGATCATGGAACTGCGGCCTAGGGTGTCCTGGTGCCAAGTGCACATATGGACACCCTTATGTTTGAACATGGTGTTTGTTATTGACAATCCGTGAGGAGCACAAAAGTCCAATAACAAAACACCACTCGGGTTCAGATCCGGGCGGCCATTCTTCCCAATCACGCCTCTCCAGGTTTCACTGTCGTTGCCAACATGAGCGTTGAAGTCCCCCAGTAGAACGAGGGAATCACCCGGGGGAGCACTCTCCAGTACTCCCTCGAGTGAATCCAAAAAGGGTGGGTAATCTGAACTGCCGTTGGGCGCGTAAGCGCAAACAACAGTCAGGACCCGTCCCCCCACCCGAAGGCGGAGGGAGGCTACCCTCTCGTCCACCGGGTTGAACTCCAACGTGCAGGCTTTGAGCCGAGGGGAAACAAGAATTGCCACCCCAGCCCGTCGCCTCTCATTGCTGGCAACGCCAGAGTGGAAGAGAGTCCAGCCCCTGTCAAGAGAACTGGTTCCAGAGCCCTTGCTGTGCGTCGAAGTGAGTCCGACTATATCTAGCCGGAACTTCTCCACCTCACGCACTAGCTCAGGCTCCTTCCCCCCCAGCGAGGTGACGTTCCACGTCCCAAGAGCTAGCTTCTGTAGCCGAGGATCGGACCGCCAAGTGCCCTGCCTTCGGCTTCCGCCCAGCTCACATCGCACCCGACCTCTATGACCCCTGCTATGGGTGGTGAGCCCATTGGAGGGGGGACCCACGTTGCCTCTTCGGGCTGTGCCCGGCCGGGCCCCATGGGGACAGGCCCGGCCACCAGGCGCTCGCCATCGTGCCACACCTCCGGGCCTGGCTCCAGAGGAGGGCCCCGGTGACCCGCGTCCGGGCGAGGGAAATCTGGGTTCCTTGTTCGTGTTCTTCATAGAGGTCTTCGAGCTGCTCTTTGTCTGATCCCTCACCTAGGACCAGTTTGCCTTGGGAGACCCTACCAGGGGGCATAGAAGCCCCCGGACAACATAGCTCCTAGGATCATTGGGACACGCAAACTCCTCTACCACGTTAAGGTGGCAGCTCAGAGAGGAGGCCAAACATTGCATGAAACATATTAGTTGGTGTATCATTTCGGGGAATTGATTGCCCAAACAAAGAATCCAAAGTGTTGGTGACCTAGTGTAGCATTTGTCTAGCCCTACTATTTTAGTTGTTTCTGGGCACAGAGGATCCAGGTCATAATGCGCTCGTACGTGTATATCTTTTGCCTATACTGGTGGTGTATTGCGGCAGGTTGGATGAATGGTGAGTGTGGAGTAGGGCTTGGCGATTATGTGATCGTGATCGTTGATCGCAGATAATTTGAGTTCGATCACGGTGATTATGTTAGCATATTTCCTCGATCAAACATGGCGGAAATGTCTGTAGTAAACAGTAGGGAAGCAGCAAAGTTTGGTATAATCCTGCACGGAACATTCCACCTTTATTGACCGCGGTCGATCCTGGCTCGGGATCTTTCTGTGTGGAGTTTGCATGTTCTTCCCCGTGACTGCGTGGGTTCTCTCCGGGTACTCCGGCTTCCTCCCACTTCCAAAGACATGCACCTGGGGGTAGGTTGATTGGCGACACTAAATTGGCCCTAGTGTGTGAATGTGAGTGTGAATGTTGTCTGTCTATCTGTGTTGGCCCTGCGATGAGGTGGCGACTTGTCCAGGGAGCGGTTTTAAGGGAGACTGAGAACTGTTTCCAATCGTGTAATCGAGGTGTGTTAATTATTTCTTTAAAAAGCCAAATGCGATTAGATTAAGGTGTTTCCGTGTGTTGTAGAAATCTAATTTTGAGCCAAATGATTTGAGAAACCCAAAGAAGGTACTTGTGACAACATGCGTGAGACTGAAAATGCTTTTGCTCGCATGTTGGTTCAACCCAGTTGTTTGTGTCATGTCTCTGGAGAGAAGCCCATATTCTCCAAGCTGGAGACACTTTCAGTCTGCAACATCTCATGGGTCTTTTGTTTTGAAACCCACACATGCATACATGCACATGCATTATCTACTTGTGTGTAACTGTTTTATTGAGATTACTGGTACTTAAGAGAACCGGTCCCCAGGCCACGACCCCCTCATTATTTATCTCGATTATAGCTATGCAGTATTTGATACCGATTAAATTCCATAGCAGATGAGGCAGTTGAGTTTCATAACACTCATGTCTGAGCATATTTACTGCCTTTTCTCCCTCCCCTTTCAAATTGACTGGAACCTTCTCTTCTGTGTCACGGTGCCAATGTAGATTCCACCACAAGTCTGAACTCGCTTTATTGGGCAGGACACTTCACCCTTGCCCCCGGTGCCGCTCACACTGGTGAATGAATGATGAATGAATGATAGGTGGTGGTCGGAGGGGCCGTAGAAGCAAACTGGCAGCCTCGCTTCCGTCAGTCTACCCCAGGGCAGCTGTGGCTACAAATGTAGCTTACCACCACCAGGTGTGAATGAATGATGGGTTCCCACTTCTCTGTGAGCACTTTGAGTATCTAATAATAGAAAAGTGCGATATAAAATCAAATCCATCATTATTATTATTATTATTATTGCCACGTGTGTTATGGGATCATATAACACACAGGCAGACAGTTGATTTCAGAGATCATGTGTTATATGGTGCAGAGTTAGGATAACTTATTTGAATGTAGATACATGCACAAATAGACCTTCATGGGGGTTTAGAATAAGCACTTGTTTTAGAGATGCCTAAATGTTCTTTATTTTATACACTGAACATTATATTGCCTGTCATTGCTTCCGCCCGATTGTAGCTGAGATAGGCTCCAGCGCCCCCCGCGACCCCAAAGGGAATAAGCGGTAGAAAATGGATGGATGATAGACAACACGGAACTTGAGTGTGAAACTATTGGATTATGGCTTGGGTATTAAAGCAAATACATTACAGAGTATCATAGCATTTCCAGTGCCGCCTCCTACGAATCCTACGAATTAAAGAGTACAACCAATTATGCTGTTGATACAGATTCATTATATCGTAGCAATCCCTATGTCATTTTCTGTATTGCGTGTCCTGTGCAGGATTGTGGTAAAATGTGTGCTAAAAAATTGTTTTTTAATAAAAATGTATTGTGTAATATGTACATGAGTTTTAGAGTAATAATATTTCAAAGGAAAAAAAGAAGAGTCATGTATGACATATACTGCAGTGCATAATTATAAGAAATACACCAAAATGATTAACTGGAATTTCATAGAATTCTACTTTTAATTAGGGCCCGCCCTGGCCCATTGTTGAAATTATAACTGTAATTCCTGTAAATCCATTTACCGTATTTTTCGGAGTATAAGTCGCACCGGAGTATAAGTCGCACCTGCCGAAAATGCATAATAAACAAGGAAAAAAACATATATAAATCGCACTGGAGCCCGGCCAAACTATGAAAAAAACTGCGACTTATAGTCCGAAAAATACGGTAAGTGTTTTTTTCTAGAACTCCTACTGGCCACTATTGTCAAGCTCACACAGTCAAATGTCAGTGTCACTTTGTCCTCTGATGCTCTTCGACTCCACACACTGAATTTCTCTGCAGACTCTCGCGCTAAACACACTAATGTGATTATAGCAGCTGATTCTCAGTCCTCATCCTCCTTCCCGTCATCCGTGTGTCCTCACCCGCCTTGTCCTTGACTGCAGAACTTTTTGGTGTTTGATATTGCAGGCTTTATACTTGCTTTATTGTTACTTTCTATCAAAGGTATCCATTGATCCCAAATATCATCATTTTAAAAACATAGCATACACATTTGAGCATAACTCCCATTCATGGGTTAGGTAACAGTAGCTAATACATTGAGAATTTAGTTGGAGAACATGTTAAGATTTCAGAAGAGTAATCAAGAGAGAAGTGTATGATTTTTTGTAATAGTGTTACATTACTAATGTTGTTAATGTGTAGAGTTGCAATGATTAATCCAGCCATCCATTTTCTACCGCTTGTCCCTTTTTGGGGTCGCAGGGGGTGCTGGAGCCTATCTCAGCTGCATTCGGGCGGAAGGCGGCGTACACCCTGGACAAGTCGCCACCTCATCGCAGGCAATGATTAATCGATTAAGTCAATTATTTAATTCTAAAAAAATCTTAACTAGTGTAACTAACACAAATTTATACAATCTGGACTGCATGGAGTGCCTGGAATTTAAAATATGCGAACATAGTTTTCGCACTGGTGTTGCAACTCGCAATAGAACGCACATGAGAGCGGTGGTGTGCTTGCTATAAAGTGGGTTTTATCTGATGACTCTGTTAGTCGAACACACTCATCGATAAATTACTCGATTACTAAAATAATCGATAGATTACTCAATTACTGAAATAATCGATAGCTGCAGCCCTAATGTGTATGTTCTAATTATTTGTGCAACAGGATGAGACGGGAGCCTATGTGATTGACAGAGATCCCACCTACTTCGGACCCATTCTGAACTACCTGCGACACGGCAAACTGGTCTACAACAAGGAGCTGGCCGAAGAAGGTGCATACTAGAAATGTAACGATATGAAAATTTTAGAGTGTCCGCCCTGAGATCGGTAGGTTGTGAGTTCAAACCCCGGCCGAGTCATACCAAAGAATATACAAATGGGACCTGTTTCCTCCCTGCTTGGCACTCAGCATCAAGGGTTGAATTGGGGGTTGAATCACTAAAAATGATTCCCGGGCGCGGCACCGCTGCTGCCCATTGCTCCCCTCACCTCCCAGGGGGTGAACAAGGGGATGGGTCAAATGCAGAGGACACATTTCACCACACCTAGTGTGTTTGTGACAATCATTGGTACTTTAACTTTAAAATATCACGGTTATCTTTATGATTGCAGTATTGTTGAATGCGACGAACTGAATTCTTTTGACCAAGTTTTTTTTTTATAACTAAAATAATGAGACACGCTGTTAGAAAACCCACCATTTTCCATGTTTTGTGTTTTTTAAGCTTCACTGATAGTGTTTTAGTCTTAGTATTTAAACTGTTTTAATGGATAAGTTTTTATTGTTTTAAATAGTTGTTTGTACTGTAACACTTTAAGGTTTATTTAAATGAAAAGCACGTAACAAATACAATCTATTATTATTATGAATTATTTTTGGTGGGTGCCTTACTCTTTTCAGCGGTCCTTGAAGGGACCCTAAAACACCTCCATCTCGTATTCCTCTTGAGTATAGAACGATCACTGTGAGAAGAGAGCACAGTCTGTAGGTTCAATGTGCACAATTGAATAGCTTAGTAGCTCATACAGCAATGTGTTTATATAAGTTTAGATTGGGCTATGTCATTTCTTAATAGGGAAAGATGTTAACGACTCTGGTTTTCATGTTAGCATTTAAGCTAGCGAACTGGCGTGAGTTTATCAAAGTGCAGTTATCAATTAATAACACCAATTGTGGGGAGTTTTACCACGGTTATTATTAACACTGTTTATTGTTACATCCCTAGTGCAGATGTAGAACAACTTTAAATAATTAATAATCAATGTCTCAGGTTCCCTTTCTTTCTCTTCATGTTTAAGATTAGACATATTTTTTATAGAACAAAGGCTATCCCAACAATAAATAATTTTTAGACAAGGATTTAAATAATACAATATGCAGTATACTTTAGATCAGAATAAAACACATTATTGTACTGCATCCAAAACAGCCCATTACCAGAGTATTAGTTCTGATTGGGCATGATTTACTAAGATCCAAATACCACGCGCTAAACAACATGTGCAAACTATAGAATTGCATGTATTAGTTGCCGTGTTGTACGCAATCTATTAAGACTGCCTAACTGACCCCAATAACTGGAGCAGACCGCTTTACTTAAGTCAAGTTTTTGCGTGTACTACCCGCTGTCCCCATGGAAACACTCATTTATGTACCACTTTTTAGGGGCATTTAAAAAGCAGTCCTGCAGTACATCTACAGTCAAACACACTTCTTTAGTGCGCCGAAGGTGCGCCCTGAGAGTCGCTGGCACTAAATAAATACAAGAGTGCGCTCCAGATGCAATAAATGGATACTGCAAGAAGTTTTGTTCATTTATATGAAAAAACACCAGCATACTCTAAAACGCATCAATTGAATTTGTTTTAATCAGCCACTTAAGTCATCCATCAGCTATAAAATTCTAAAATGCTATTGCTGAATAGACAGTATGTCTAATATGTTTTTGACCGTCCATATATGTTTACAAACATACGTAGGATGTAGCTGCAATGCAATCACCTCCTTTCTCACTGCCATTTTTGCTCAACTGCCAGTTTGCACGTCCTTTCTAGATGTACTAGATGCAAAGAGTAGAATGCAGAACAGTTTCAGCCTTGATAAATTACACTGCACGTGCTAAATAATTATATTTGCATTTTCTCCTTCCAGTATTGTGGCCGTTTTGATAATCAGCATGTATTCTGCATATACAAAAAGACAGACATGCTTAATAGATTGCACTCCTTATTTTGCTCACTTAAAAAACTCAAGCCTCGGCGCACAACCTTAGCAGATCAGTTTTGCATGCGTTATCAAGTTTGCACGTGTATATATACACGCAAATCTTTAGTAGATCAGGCACTAAGTGTATTGGTTATTGTTGTGTAAAGAAAAGGGCCACAAACGGCTAAAACGTAGGGTAAAACTGTGCATTGAAAAAGAAAAAGTTGACCTTAAGGCAATTAAGATTGTATTAATCATTAATAGTTTACAATGTAAACTAATTTCAAACTAAATCATTTTGTAATGTGATTGTGTGTTCTTGCTGTCTGCACACAGTAGCTGACTCGTGTTTTCCTTTTGCTTCAAGGTGTCCTGGAGGAGGCTGAGTTCTACAACATCACTCCTCTGATTAAACTGATCAAGGAGCGGATTGTTGAAAGGGACTCCAAGTCCACACAGGTAAACTCCAAATCACTGTTTTTTTAACACAGTTAACCAATCTTCTCAGAATGCTGCAGCTGAGAGGATAGTGTTGTCATATTGTGGGTAGAAATGACAGCAGAGCAGTGATGGATTGTCCGCACCAACAGTCCCATCATGTTGTTACTATTGGACCTTCACCCTTCTGTGCTTTTCTAACGAGAGTGCTGCTACTGCTGCATCCCTCTCCTTTCTTTTTCAGGATGGTTGCACTCACACTTACATAATCACTCCGCTCTGTCCAGCATACTCCCACTCTCCCTGTGTTGTGTTGTACTGTTCTTCACTGTGCATGCCTGCGGTCCCGTGTGCTTCACTCGTCCGAAAATAGAAAAGGCTGATTTACTGACACTTTTGTTACTCTTAAGATATTGTAATCCGTGTTCTAAACATAGTCATTTGGTTCTTTCAAAATGTTGTCTCCATGTTTATCTTGGAAATTTCTCAAATGAATTGACATTGCCTTCTCCTCCTTCTCCTCTCCCCCCCACACCAGCAGGTTCCCCCTAAGCACGTTTATCGAGTGTTGCAGTGCCAGGAGGAGGAGCTGACCCAGATGGTCTCCACAATGTCTGACGGCTGGAAGTTTGAGCAGGTCAGCGTGCGCGCCTGCAGAAAGCCCCGCACTGGACTGCTCTGGACTGTGGGTTGGACTCATGCTGCTGCTGACCCTTCAACTTTGACCCTCCCCAAACCCTTTTGGCCCCGACCTGAGCCCCGCCTGCTGCATTCCACAAAAATATTCAAATTAGGTCCTATCGTCAGGTCCTCCTAAACATTATCGAGTGCAGACCCTAAACCTCACTATCTTTCCCATTTAGCTTTCAAGGTTGGCACGTCTGCTGTTGTGACGGCCATTTTGTCATTTCCGCAGCTGCAATGCAATTTATTGGAGAAGGACATTAAAATGTCAGTAATTGCTGAGTGGACTGATTATATTTTGGGTCACACTTGTCAGCTCGTAAGTTACACCCAACACTTCCTGTTTTTAAGCCTTCATTATAAAAATGGCCTGTTCTGCAATCCACACGTTCAATATGAAGATAACTTTCCGTGCTACTTTCCTAAAACAATAAGTGTCAGTTTCAGACAGTAGTGTGTGTTAGCCCAGACGTTACAGTGCATTAAAAAAAAAAGATTCTCAGTGCTTTACTTTTTCCACATTTGGTTACATTTACAGCTTTATTCCACACAACACCCTACAATGGCAACATTTTTATTTTGTTTGCAAATGTGTTTTAAAAAAACACCAAAAATACATGTCAATGTAAATCCTGCTTTTACTGATCATCCTTAAGATGTTTCTATAGCTCCATTATAGTACCCATGTTGTCATTTTTGTAGAATTGTTTTGGGGGGAAAATTAATTTATTCTATTTTGGAAAAAGCCTTTGAAGCGCTGCTGTGAATACTTTTCGGATCTACTGTATAGTTTTAAAAGTGCCGAACTGTTGCACTTAAACCAAACAGTAATGTAGTCATGTCTAGTTTCAGTGCCTACTTTGTGTCTTATCAGGTAGCCAGCTTTTATTCACCTGATGCAAGTGGCACACACAAAAGTAGCAGACTACAGATCACACTGAGCTCCTCCAACCTGCTGCTTTGCCACCTTGCATGCAGTAGACGCTCTGCACAAAGTTTCATCTATAAATGCTAACCTGTTGTTTATACATATTTATGTTGGCATTAGTAAATCGTGCTTCTTGTTAAGTCCACCGCTGATTGTGCAACGACCGGCTGTCCGCTCCCCTACCTGACCCAGCATGCTCGAACAATTGTGTCTCTCCTCGCTCACGTGTTTTTCTTCCTGGGTGAGCTTTACTTCCTGCTGATGAATCCTATTTTTTGGTGTGTGTGTCTAGATGGTGAACATCGGCTCATCATACAGCTATGGAACAGAGGACCAGGCTGAGTTTTTGTGTGTAGTTTCCAAGGAGCTCCACACAGCCGGTTCTGGACTGGGTACAGAGCAGAGCCACAAAACAAAGGTAGAGCTCTCTCTCTAGTTCTTGCAAACACACACACACACAATGGTGCCAAGCAACTCTAGCAACATGTCCACAAGTAGAGATTTAGTTTTGCATAAGTCCAAAAACAAACATGGAGGTGAAGCTAAGTATATTTATATAGCACTTTTCTCGAGACACTCAGAATGCTTTACATAGTGAAGCCCATTATCTGCATCTTTAAGCTACATTCAAACCAGTGTGGGTGGCACTGGGAGCAGGTGTGGATAAAGTGTCTTGCCTAAGGACACAACGGCAGTGACTAGGATGGCGGAAGCAGGGATCGAATCTGGAACCCTCAAGTTGCTGGCACGGTGGCTCTACCAACCGAGCCACGCCGCTCGGAATGCGGAAGCTCTAAATAAAACCAAGAATTCATGGAAAACCACAATGTACTCCCCCAGGCATCTTCTGGATGTCCTCGTGTATTTAACAAGTAAAATGTTGAGTTCCCTCACCACATCGTGTACAACTCACTGCGTATTGCGTATTTTAAAATTACAGATGGGTCTTTTTATAGATGTGTGTTATAATATAATGGTATAACCAGCCGTCTATTCGGTAGTGAAGCTGCTCTGCTCATGTGACATACAGCATGTTAAAAAAATGTACATCATTTTGAGCTCACAAATATGGTTACACACTGTACATGGTCTAACTAAAACTGAGGTGAAAACATTCTACCCCAGAAGGTAACCTATATAAATAATAACACTGTCAAAGACATGGTGAGCAAGAAAATGCTTTATTTACATACATTGTCAAGTGTGGTCAAATAATTCCAAGCTGCACATACATGCCTGTCAATGTGCGTTATTTTCCCTCTTTGTATATGTGCGTGAGTTACTGCTTTGTGTGTGTTCTTTTACTTTCTCCACTTAAAGCTCCAAATGTCACTCACCTACAAATGTCATCCACTCCATCCCTCACACACACTCTCCGTGAGTGACCTTCCACTTCCTGTTTCACTGTTTGGCCGCTTCCTTGCTCTTTCATGTGGATATAGTGATACATAAATAAAGATGTGTGTGTGCGTGTGTGTGTGTGTGTATATATATATATATATATATATATATATATATATACACATACATATACGTGTATATATATATGTATATGTATATATACAAATACTATGTATATATGTGTGTGTGTGTGTGTGTGTATATATATACGAACAGTATATGTATATATAAATATATATATGTATATATGTATACTTATATAAGTGTATATATACACATATATATATATATGTATGCGTATATACATATATCATACTGTATATATGTATATACGTATACATATATTTATATATACATATACGTATGTGTATATATATATATATATATATATATATATATATACACACACACATATACGTATACATATTATGTATACGTATATGTGTAAATATATATATACACGTAAAAATATATACATACAGTATGTATATGCATACGTATATGTATATACATATATATATATATATATACGTATATGTATATGCATATGTATATATATATATATATGTATATCTGCCTGTTCACTGACACTCATCAGCCTTCATATTTTTTCCATTTTCTGTCCGTCTGTTTTGTTTTTTCCTTTTTGTTCCCCCCTTTCCCTCCATCCTTCCTGCGGACTGAAGCCGACGGAGACGCAGGAGGAGAAAGCAGCGAAGGAGGAGGAGGAGGAGGAAGAGGGAGGGAGAGAAACCACACCGAATGAGTGGCTTAGAGAATGAGGGAGTCATATTTCTTTGTTCCAAAGAGTCGGGAAAGGGTGAGGAACTGTCAGTATGACGCATGTATTTTTTTTAAAAAGGCTAAGAATGTACCGGTATACGTATATTTTTTCTTGTTACTTTATGTTGTTTCGCTGTAATATTCAATTGTAGCTACTTATTTTATTACTACAATGTAACACAGGCTGTACTTTTTACACCCCTGGTTTATTTACATATTTTTCTGCATGCTGAATGTTCAAGTTTAGTTTGGCAGAAAAGTAAACAGTGCTTTATGTTATAGATAAAAGAAAACATATTCCAACTTGATGTTGTTTATTGATAGCCTTCAAAATGAAGTTACTGTAAAAGTAAGCACACCGAGGTAAGTACATTAATATACATATGAAGTACACATATATGTAGGAGTCATGTTAAATCAACAATACTGTTTGGTATAAGCTGATAAAAGGTTAGGCAGGATAAAGGTTAGCTTTTATGCCTCGAACTCAAATTTTAAACACATAACCTAGTCAACGTTTTGTGGAACATGATTCACATATATGTGAAGCGTTCGCTTCCTGTATGGCAAAATATAAAAAAATAATGCTAAATGAATTCATAAGTTATTCCGCAAAAATGTTTTATTTGTGGCGGACTGGCACAAGTGCATTTAGGAATGTATGGGACAATGTTTTGTGGAACATGATTCATAATATTAACAAACTGTTTCCAAAGTGCTGCACTATACAAACTAATTCAATGAAAGACATTTAAAATAACAATAGATAAAAACACTAAAATAAGTAAAAACATATCAGAGGACCACACAACTCATTCTGAGTTAAAAGCCAGAAAATAAAAAGTGGGTTTTCAGAAGAGACTTTAAACTCCGAATTGATGTCATTGCTGTGGTGTGGAAGTGTACTGCATCCTACTATGAATGTGCATGCCCAGATAAAGAAAACGGTTAATTGAGAAATGTGGAAAGTGTGATCCATTCCCTGATAGAAATGAATCAAATGTTGCTTTCTTGTGCAGTCTTCTTGACCTGCGGCTGCACACGCGACACGCGCCCCCGGTCCCATTTCGACAGATAACCAATGAGTGCGGCGACTCTGTCAGCTTGAATTACCAATGCTGCGACATGCAATATCCTTGACCTTTTAGTGCGGCGTCTTCTTCCCTGACCTTGTGTACAAACGCTAAACACAACGACACAGGAGCAGCGTAACTTTTTTTTGTTCATGCGCCCCAGCCATCGTGTGTGTACCCATTGTCGTCATCATCATTGCTGCCATGGCAACTAAAATAATACTGTAACTAATGAAGATGGACTGCTAAATGATGTGGATACAATCTCTGACTGCTTTTCTCCTTTTTTCTCCCCACAGCTTTTTCAGATCCATGGCTCCCGGATGTAAACATGAGCAGAACCCAAAGCGTTCATTTAGGCTTATTACAACATCCTGTACATGGCATGTGTGTGTGTGTGCGCGCATTTCAAACAGCTGCTGGAAACAGGTCTGTAGCCTTTTTAATGCGTTGGTGACAAACTGAAACATAGACATACAGGTAAAAGCCAGTAAATTAGAATATTTTGAAAAACTTGATTTATTTCAGTAATTGCATTCAAAAGGTGTAACTTGTACATTATATTTATTCATTGCACACAGACTGATGCATTCAAATGTTTATTTCATTTAATTTTGATGATTTGAAGTGGCAACAAATGAAAATCCAAAATTCCGTGTGTCTACCAGCAAGTTTTAGAGCACTTCATGCTTCCTGCTGCTGACCTGCTCTATGGAGATGGAGATTTCAAGTTCCAACAGGACTTGGCGCCTGCACACAGCGCAAAATCTACCCGTGCCTGGTTTACGGACCATGGTATTTCTGTTCTAAATTGGCCCGCCAACTCCCCTGACCTTAGCCCCATAGAAAATCTGTGGGGTATTGTGAAAAGGAAGATGCAGAATGCCAGACCCAAAAACGCAGAAGAGTTGAAGGCCACTATCAGAGCAACCTGGGCTCTCATAACACCTGAGCAGTGCCAGAAACTCATCGACTCCATGCCACGCCGCATTAACGCAGTAATTGAGGCAAAAGGAGCTCCAACCAAGTATTGAGTATTGTACATGCTCATATTTTTCATTTTCATACTTTTCAGTTGGCCAACATTTCTAAAAATCCCTTTTTTGTATTAGCCTTAAGTAATATTCTAATTTTGTGACACACGGAATTTTGGATTTTCATTTGTTGCCACTTCAAATCATCAAAATTAAATGAAATAAACATTTGAATGCATCAGTCTGTGTGCAATGAATAAATATAATGTACAAGTTACACCTTTTGAATGCAATTACTGAAATAAATCAAGTTTTTCAAAATATTCTAATTTACTGGCTTTTACCTGTATTTCGTAAATAAGTTGATGTGTGCAAACTTTTACAACCAAAGACTCACGCGGATCATGACGAAGTATTGAATTTGGAATGTTGTTGCCATAGAGATGCCCAAATTAACCACCAAATCATGCAACAATATTTCCATTAATATGATATATAGCAACTCATGTAGCAGAACAAGTAAAGGAAAAGCCTCAAGCTGCTGGTGCTTATATGCGTCACCTTATAGTATTTGATGGCGGATATTGTTTTCATTCAACTTGTCCCCAGTGGCAGCATGTGGGAACTGCACCTCACTGTACATGTTTGCCCCCTGCAGGAATTGATGCTATTTCCTCAAATTGACGCCGCTACTCCAATAATTCCTCAAATAAGGGAAACAAAAAAAGCCTAATTTAAATAGAGGCCTTCTTGAAAGAGTAGGTACTTTTTACTCTATAACCACGTCTTTCTGCATAGTTCTGTTTAGGACAATACTCTAATTTGGTCATGTTTATACTGTGTGGGCGGAATGCTGCAGGATCTCATATCAGAGAAACAGAAGGCTTTTAGTAACAATTGAAGGTGCGCCGTATAGTGCGGACAATACGGTACTCTTTGTGGGTTTTAAAACAGGGGTTTTCAAAGTCTTTCCCTGGTCTGTATTCACACGTTTGTAATAGAGACCAAAAGACCCAAACTATAAAAAAATGTTGTCCTTTCAGTAAATCTTTGCAGTAATATTGGCCATGATTTTTGTTGTGTTACTGCATTGTACATGTTACATTTTAAAATGTCAATGTCCAGTTCCTTTATAGGCGTACAATACAATGAATTACAATCAATTCGTGATAGCTGCAGCCTTCCGCAATAGAAAATATCCGAATGACTGAAAATTATCCACGGAGTCAAGGAAATTATAGTAATATGCTAGAAATGCAACAGGCGAAAGCTACTGATAACACTGAGTATAATACATCCTCGGACACTTAAGTGGCATTCATGTCTTGTATTATGCTGATGGGTTTTTAAAGTCAAAATGTACTGAAAATACAATAAATTAACTATTTTGTACTAAACAAAATCTGCATGGTGCTGTTTGCAACTTCCTCACAGTTACATTTTTCAAAGCAAACAATATAACAAGAACACCACCAGCTATCTTGTGTTACCATTAACAGAACACATATCATTGGCAATTGTTTTACGTTTTTCAAAATGGCGAAGTTTATGTCATAAAATGTTTTAGCGGCCCGAATAAAATGATTGGTGTTCACAGCGGTCCCTCACCTTGTCTCGTCAACACGTACGCGTGCACACATACAAAAGCAGTCCAAGAGAAGGAACGAACAATTGGCAGTCATGTTGTTGTTATGATAGAATATACAGCCAATGGCAGCTAGCGCTAGCTATCCAAATGGCTATTATTAGCTAACAACACCTAAAGCTGATGCGCATGCATGTGTTACGTATGAGAAGCCGTAAAAGGGCGAGATATAATGTGTAAAAAAAACATTGTAAATTTGGCGCCCTCTGGGCATCTGTGTAAATGTTGCAAACAGCCCCATTAAATGTGTAATACTCTCTGCAGTTGAGTAAATAAGTACCCCTGTTTGAGGAAATAGCTTATTGTGCTGGCAGGTGCAGGGTGGTAAAAGTATGTCTATTTTTTGTCACTTTTAGTACGTTTTCTTTTTTTTGTACTTGTTATCAATAACTATAAAACACCACAACATTTTCATCATATCATTTGATTCAGTCATAATAATTTGCCATGGAGTTATTTGGCTCTTAACACCCTGACTTGAGAGATGATCTCCCTTTGAGACAACTGCAGCCGTCTGGAGGCTTGCAGCTTACGTCTGTGCCTCTGTTGAACACACACACACACACACACAAATTAGCAACAAGTGGTAGGTTTGAGACAATCACACACTGAGTGAGACCCCTCCCCCAACCCCCTTAATGAAACGTTAATATCGTTTTGCAATACATTAGTAGCTGCAGTACCACAATTAAGGTTGAGTTCTTTGACTTCAATATAGTTTATAATACTTGGATTATTATTCAGTGCCTTGAGTGCATGTAAAAATAATCATTGTTCTTTTACATGTATTCCAAAGAGGAGCTGTACTATTTTTGGTCATTTAAATTGTTGTTTTTGTCTAATTTGAGAACATATCTTGAAAAGTTTTCCAGAATTACAAAGATAGAATATGGTGTTGTGAAGGCTGTTTTGTACATGTCTTTTTTTAATTATTATTCTGTATATTTGGGTCTTATTTATTATTAATTAAATATTATGTCTGAGGCTTTAAAAAAAAAAATCAGGGGTTTGTAGTGGAGGCGATCGTCTACATTTTTATACTTGATGACTAGCATTTATGTTTCAATGAATGGCACAAAAGGAAGACATGATATGTCAGTATGTTTTTTTAGCAAGCCTTCAAAATGTGTTTTTATAGCGTTATTTCCTTTCTGTCCTCCTCTCTTTGCCACATCCTCATGTAGGTTTTTGAAATTGTACACCACTTGTTAAATGTGTCCTGCTGCAGTATTTGATGTGTAGAAATCCCCTTTCATTACAACAACAAACACAGAGACAGGATGTGGAATTAAAAATAGTTGTATTTGATACAGTCACAGCATCAATGTACTTTACAACACAACAAGCTGAGAAACATTCTGAAAAATAAGAAGTTGTATTTTGTGTAAATAAATGTCACTACTCTCAAAATAAAAGACTCTGGTTAAAAAAATATGCTGTCCTATGTATTTCTTTTATAATTATTTGACATGATTTCACAAGCAACAAACATTTGATATAAGTGCTAACTATGAACTTCAGGCTTTTTTCAAAAGTCACGTATTTAAAGCGCTAAATAGTTTTTGACAAAAATGTTTTCGCTGCAAATGCAAAATAAGAAGCGAAATGTCATACCAAAGTGGTTATAAATCCCTTGTTTTAATTGCCCATTTGTCCTCTGCATTTGACCCATCCCCTTGTTCACCCCCTGGGAGGTGAGGGGAGCAGTGAGCAGCAGCGGTGGCCGTGCCCGGGAATAATTTTTGGTGATTTAACCCCCAATTCCAACCCTTGATGCTGAGTGCCAAGCAGGGAGATAATGGGTCCCATTTTTATAGTCTTTGGTATGACTCGGCCGAGGTTTGAACTCACAACCTCCCGATCTTAGGGCGGACACTCTAACCACAACAAGTACACTAGTACCTCAACTTACGAGCTAAATTGGTTCTGTGACGGAGCTCTTAACTCAAGACACTTGTATCTCAAATCAACGTTACCGTTGAAATCAATTTAATCGGTGCTTCCCGCCCCAAACAGCACAATTTTAACACGTAGCGCCTTTTTAAAAGAATGTACTAACAATGACAGTAGTTTTATGAAGAATTGTAATAATATGCAGCTTTTACTTCTAATCTATCTCCATCCAGCTGTTTCTCTGTCCAACGCCACCAGCAGCTTCTCCATATTTTCATGGATAAATATTTGCCGCTTTGATATTATTTTAACATTCTTGGCTGACGTTGACACATTCTGCTTCAGTATGGCTATCAGTGTTACGCTCAAATTTCCTCGCCAAGTTGGCAAAATTTTCGGTCATGCTTTGATCATTTATTTTTTTAATTCAATGAATATCATCCATTTCTTCTCAGCACTGTCCTTCACATCCATTTTCTTTTTTCCCATCCTTAGAAAAACCAAGCTATGTCGATCTTTAGCTAAAAGCTAATGCTAGTGGGTAGGTCCAGATGTTTTGGTTGGATCTTACGGGGTTCACTGTGACATTTGCATGGACCGAGGACGCTTGGAACTCAAATGTTTTTGCTTGCATATTAAAGCATAAGACAACTTTTATCTCAAAACACTCTAAAGTTGAGGTATCACTGTATTATCTTTGTCATGTATTGCCTCTTTTTAGGCCAACGTTACCAAATGCTTTGTTCATCTCATGGATGACAAACTTAGCAGTAAATGATCAATTTGATGTTGTATTGGTGATGTTATCATTTTTTACTGATATCATCTCACAAGAAGGTGCTGAGGGTGTTATCCACAGTTCCCAGATGCAAATATTCCAGAGGTTCCACCTCAGGTTCTCGATCTGTGCGGTCGTCCTGGCTTTCACTTAAAAGTGTTCGTCTTCTGCGCACGGAGCCTTGGGAACGGCACTCCAGACAAGCCAGGATCATGTGGGCCAGGTCCTGCTGGAGCCGCTGGAAGTTCTCTCTGGAAAAACGGGTCAGCGCCGTTGTACAAATTTGCGTTATGATTCAGTGTGTTTATTCAGTTACAATATTTGGTCACATTTTTATCATTCAAAATGTCCGAAAGGGAGTAGGAAGAAGCTGAGCTTATTGGATCCGACTGTAGTCGGTTCGCTTCTTGTGTTTCTCATTAAAGAATGCCTAATAACCATCATACTTTATACACTAATATAATAAAGATACAGTAGTTAATGCTCTGATGGATGTACAGACTCACAAAAAGTGAGTACATCCTCAAACTTCAGCAATCATTCAAATACATATTTTACAATAGAAATTAAAATTGGATATGACTTACAATAGTCAGTGCACAGCTTGTAGAGCAGTGGATGATAAATAAAGACAAAACCAGTGCTGTGTAAATAACTTTGCTTACGTTGTAGGTGGAGTTGGTAGATCATAGTCTTTTCCTGTCTCACCCGTCAACCAATAGGTGGTCTCTGTTCCTTTACCCTGGAAAAAATGGTCTATACTGTATGTAAAAATGAAATAAACTGGCATTTTAGCATTCATATATCAAAGTATTTACCAAAACCCATATAAAAATACATATGGATAAATGTGTATATATATATATATATATATATACACACACAGGTAAAAGCCAGTAAATTAGAATATTTTGAAAAACTTGATTTATTTCAGTAATTGCATTCAAAAGGTGTAACTTGTACATTATATTTATTCATTGCACACAGACTGATGCATTCAAATGTTTATTTCATTTAATTTTGATGATTTGAAGTGGCAACAAATGAAAATCCAAAATTCCGTGTGTCACAAAATTAGAATATTACTTAAGGCTAATACAAAAAAGGGATTTTTAGAAATGTTGGCCAACTGAAAAGTATGAAAATGAAAAATATGAGCATGTACAATACTCAATACTTGGTTGGAGCTCCTTTTGCCTCAATTACTGCGTTAATGCGGCGTGGCATGGAGTCGATGAGTTTCTGGCACTGCTCAGGTGTTATGAGAGCCCAGGTTGCTCTGATAGTGGCCTTCAACTCTTCTGCGTTTTTGGGTCTGGCATTCTGCATCTTCCTTTTCACAATACCCCACAGATTTTCTATGGGGCTAAGGTCAGGGGAGTTGGCGGGCCAATTTAGAACAGAAATACCATGGTCCGTAAACCAGGCACGGGTAGATTTTGCGCTGTGTGCAGGCGCCAAGTCCTGTTGGAACTTGAAATCTCCATCTCCATAGAGCAGGTCAGCAGCAGGAAGCATGAAGTGCTCTAAAACTTGCTGGTAGACGGCTGCGTTGACCCTGGATCTCAGGAAACAGAGTGGACCGACACCAGCAGATGACATAGCACCCCAAACCATCACTGATGGTGGAAACTTTACACTAGACTTCAGGCAACGTGGATCCTGTGCCTCTCCTGTCTTCCTCCAGACTCTGGGACCTCGATTTCCAAAGGAAATGCAAAATTTGCATGGTTGGGTGATGGTTTGGGGTGCCATGTCATCTGCTGGTGTCGGTCCACTCTGTTTCCTGAGATCCAGGGTCAACGCAGCCGTCTACCAGCAAGTTTTAGAGCACTTCATGCTTCCTGCTGCTGACCTGCTCTATGGAGATGGAGATTTCAAGTTCCAACAGGACTTGGCGCCTGCACACAGCGCAAAATCTACCCGTGCCTGGTTTACGGACCATGGTATTTCTGTTCTAAATTGGCCCGCCAACTCCCCTGACCTTAGCCCCATAGAAAATCTGTGGGGTATTGTGAAAAGGAAGATGCAGAATTCCAGACCCAAAAACGCAGAAGAGTTGAAGGCCACTATCAAAGCAACCTGGGCTCTCATAACACCTGAGCAGTGCCAGAAACTCATCGACTCCATGCCACGCCACATTAACGCAGTAATTGAGGCAAAAGGAGCTCCAACCAAGTATTGAGTATTGTACATGCTCATATTTTTCATTTTCATACTTTTCAGTTGGCCAACATTTCTAAAAATCCCTTTTTTGTATTAGCCTTAAGTAATATTCTAATTTTGTGACACACGGAATTTTGGATTTTCATTTGTTGCCACTTCAAATCATCAAAATTAAATGAAATAAACATTTTAATGCATCAGTCTGTGTGCAATGAATAAATATAATGTACAAGTTACACCTTTTGAATGCAATTACTGAAATAAATCAAGTTTTTCAAAATATTCTAATTTACTGGCTTTTACCTGTATGTATGTATGTGTATATATATATATATATATATGGCAGTCACATGACCTGACTCATACAACACAGTGTAAAAAGTGACATGAAGAGGTAGCGCAACTCTTCAATGTTTACTTAAAAACTATGAAAAATAACATTTATACGCGTTGTCACCTTCGTCAGTAGAAATGTTTAAATTTCGGCCTACAATAATTCCACTTCCAACTAGAGAAGACATGCTGCAGTAAGTTTATGTTTTAACTGCATATGCTAACATTACAAGTGACTGTAAAATATGCATACTGTTGTAGCGCACACGCTGAAAAAAAGCCAAACTCATTATTTTCTAATTCCATTATCGTATTCTGCTGCTTGCTGAAAGTGTCTCACCACAATGTCGCAGGGCTGAAAAACTCAAATATGACAAACTATAATTATCTTACTGATTACCTTCAGATATGTTTCCCCTCTCATCTCGTACTCGAACTTGCAGTCTGTCCTGGTCAGGATATCAATGGTGGGCTGACTGACGTGTATCCGCAGGGCTGCGAGTGGGAGAGGCACGATGTCATCGCTCACACGGTAAGTTCAATCCGTTATGTTGATGGCGAGATATGCGCTGATTTGCACGTGAATAATTACTGGAGCCACATAGCAGGAACAAAGTGACGGCTTGTATTAACATCGCCATAAATCAGTCTGCGCATTAAAAGGATGCTCACGGTGTCCGGTGGACTCCATGCGGGACGCCGTGTTGATAGTGTCTCCAAATAAACAATATCTGGGCATCTTTATCCCCACCACGCCTGCCGCGCACAGACCTGGCACACAATACGAGGAAATACATTTATACGGCATAATACTATTGCATTAAAGTGACAATGTTGTCTTCCTGGAAGAAATATGTGGTACCTGAGTGCACACCGATGCGGATCCACACAGGGATGCCAGGCAGGTGTCGGAGCTGGAAGGTGCCCATGAAGGCCAGAATGTCCAAGGCCATGCGGCAGATATCCACCGCGTGTCTGTTGCCATTCCGCCTTGGGAGACCGGAGGCCACCATGTAGGCATCACCTATTGTCTCCACCTGGGAGTCCACACAGAGGTCATGATGACATTGTGTGACCCGCTTAGAACCTTCCACCCTAAACCCTTTTTTTAGCGAGGGATGTCTTCAGAAATAAGTAAGATACTAAAACCAACACCTTGTATGTAATGTAGGTTAATCAATGTATGCTAAACTATTTCAACAAGACAGCTTTGTGTTCTACAAAGCAAACTAGTGGAATACCTCATTTAACCCCCTTGAGATATTTCAATTATTATTCCTTATTAATAATTATTGGTTTTTCCACCAACTGAAACCTGTTTTGAGGGTTGCAGTGCACTCAAGAACATACAAGATTTCAATTTAGAGATGTCCGATAATGGCTTTTTTGCCAATATCCGATATTCCAATATTGCCCAACTCTTAATTACCGATTCAGATATCAACCGATACCGATATATACAGTCGTGGAATTAACACATTATTATGCCTAATTTTGTTGTGATGCCCCGCTGGATGCATTAAACAATGTAACAAGGTTTTCCCAAATAAATCAACTCAAGTTATGGAAAAAAATGCCAACATGGCACTGCCATATTTATTATTGAAGTCACAAAGTGCATTATTTTTTTTAACATGCCTCAAAACAGAAGCTTGGAATTTGGGACATGCTCTCCCCGAGAGAGCATGAGGAGGTTGAGGTGGGGGAGGGGGGGTGTATATTGTAGCGTCCCGGAAGAGTTAGAGCTGCAAGGGGTTCTGGGTATTTGTTCTGTTGTGTTTATGTTGTGTTACGGTGCGGATGTTCTCCCGAAATGTGTTTGTCATTCTTGTTTGGTGTGGGTTCACAGTGTGGCGCATATTTGTAACCGTGTTAAAGTTGTTTATACGGCCACCCTCAGTGTGACCTGTATGGCTGTTGACCAAGAATGCTTGCATTCGCTTGTGTGTGTGTGTGTGTGTGTGAAAAGCCGTAGATATTATGTGACTGGGTCGGCACACAAAGGCAGCACCTTTAAGGTTTATTGGCGCTCTGTACTTCTCCCTACGTCCGTGTACACAGCGACGTTTTAAGAAGTCATACATTTTACTTTTTGAAACTGATACCGATAATTTTGAAACCGATATCGATAATTTCCTATATTACATTTTAAAGCATTTTTCGGCCGATAATATCGGCATTCCGATATTATCGGACATCCCTATTTCAATTACAATTTTCAATTACAATTTCTTGCAAGAAATGTGCACATCTTCATCATGACAGGACGCACAGATATCATCGCCATGTAGAAGACGCGCAGGTCGCCGGCACTTTTGGTATTTTTGTCTTTCAAAAACCATAGTAATGTCTTGTTTATCGCTGTTAATTGGTTCCAAACATGACCGCAAAAAAATTAATTTCAAGTAAGAATCATTCATTTTAAATGGAAATTATTTATTGCTAGAGGCATAAAAACCTCTTTACTACCTTCTGAATACATTTTTCAACATTATGAGAGCCCTGCAGACGTGAAACAACACCCTTTAGCAACCTTTACACTCTTTATTCCAATAGAATAATCTCCCTGAGGCTCAACCAATCAGTGGCCACGATACTGAACAGCGCACTCTAGTGGCCAATACTACTGTAGTATTGGTAGTTTGAATTAATTTAGCCAAGTTTATGCTTGAACGTGCTTCATTTAGGACAAAAATGTTGTAGAATATGCTTCAAAAAACAGAAATAAATCTGCAATGTGGCGAAGGACGACCTGCATGTCAGCTTTGTGTAGCGTTAATGTTTGCATTTTTTGTCATTATATTACACCTCATTGCTCTTTTATTCCACTTTATTTGTTTTTTTAGTAAAAGTATTATTAAAATTAGCCGTCCCAAAATAAAATTTCAAATCACATGATTTCCATCAGATTTACTGAACACCAGACCGGAGGAGCTAGACGTCTGAGACTTCTTAATTGTCCTATTACAATATGAACATTTCTGTCATTTTCTGTAATAATTTATTTTACCTAACTGAACGATTATCTTCTTCCACTTTGCTACTCCAACAACTTTATGACTTGCTATACTCTGTGTTGTTGTTGTAAATTACTCATTTTATGTAATCTCATTGAAATATAATTAAAAATATAATCACAATACATTTTTCATTATATAATTACTTTCAGAATGTATTCATATTTTTTATTGTTATATTTGTACACGTCAAACAGTGGTTTCTTTTATTTATCTAATTCAATAATTATTTTGGATTTTATTTATTTTATTTTCAATTAACTATTTTAAAGAGGAAGGGTGCGTGAGGCAAGGGATGTTCCACTATCAGAAATTTAAAAAAAATAAATATCTGAGAATCCTAAATTTTGTGTATATATGCACTGTGTCAATAAAGCATATTAAAAATATATATATAATCAATTAGCTGTAAGTCGTAAATGGCTCCTGTGCTGCACTTTGGACACTCCTGGTCTAATGTGATCCATCCAATACAACAAAATAATAATAGACCTGTACCAACATATTCATTTTCACTTTCCAATGACAATCTAACCATATGTTCATTAAAGTAGTAGTAGTGTGCAGTGGATCAGAGCTTTTTACAATATCTCCGGTAGCAATGGAACTCATTTCAACATGGAAATGGTCTGGCTGGTCAGTACAAAAATGACTGAGTATTATTTCTAAACCTCCACAAATGTTGAGCGCAAACATACTCATCATACAGCGAACACATTACCGTATCGATGCGAATACAAGACAAATTAAATACAGGTTTAAGGTTGTGTTTTAGCTCCTGGTTCATAATTCTGGGGACAAAGTTTTAAAGAGCAACATTGCCAAGGAGGAGGAGAAAGAGACAACAGCAGTATGCTGTAGATAATCAAGTCCATCCAGCCACACTTGTAAAACACCACTAGATGGCAGCATTTTTCTGTAAAAAAAAAATTAACCCTTTCTGTTAGGTCTAATTGTGTTTATTGGGCGTCCTAAAATCTGAGTGACTTGTTTTACTTGTTAGTTCTGTTTACACTACTATGACAATTAGGAATATTAAAATGTCGCCTCTTTTGTTAAACTTTGTGTAAAAAAAAAAAATCACATTACATTATTACCAATTGGAAAATTAGTTTTGCAATTATAACAACTTGTTGCGTAACAATTGTGTTTGGGACGTTGTACTTTTAGACAAGTGGTTATTATTTAATATGTGCAACCAAACCAGTGGCGGTTTTAGCTTCAGTGGCGCCCTGTGCGAGACCCAACATCGGCGTCTAACCCCCGGCTTGTCTTCCTCTTTCTTCTACTGTCTAAATTGTGCACCCCATGGTGTAAACATTGATCTCTCAACTAGCATCCAAGGCTAAACCAACTCATTGACTAAAATAACATTTGAACACCTAAGACTATTTACCTCCAGTATGTTAAATTTAGAATCAAACTCTGTTGTAATTTGTTTGTTTTCTTTTTAAATAAACATGAGGGCAAATTCTTCATCACTTGGCTTGTTTGGGTTTTGTTCACTCCATGTGAGCAGTATGTAACAAGCAGTCAAAAAACTTTTTTTTTTTTACTTCCTCTCTTATTCTTGCGACACCCTCTCAGAGAAGTGCCCTGAAGCACGTCATTTTTTTCAAAACGTGTATAAAAAAGTTCCCCCTGTGTCCTTACTATTTTCGTAAAAGCAGAATTTCTGATGCATTTCTCAACCTAATGATGAGTATCATCCTTACTGTACCTTGTAGACGTCGTGGTGGTCGAGGATGCTGTCGAAGCCCTTGTAGATGTCATTGAGCATGTCGACGACCTCCATGGGTGTGCTGTACAGGCACAGCGTGGTAAAGCCTACGATGTCGCTGAAATAAACGGTCACCTCGTCGTACAGCTCAGGCTCCACTCCCCCCGTCTCCTTCAGGCTCTTCACCACGGGGCTGCACAAGAGACAACACGTGCTAAGTCCACGGCAATGTTCATTCCACCTCAATGGCCTGCGAGCTGAAATCTCACGCGGGTCAAAAATAAGATTGAGCCGTTTCGTTTAAGATGGCACAGACCCAGGAAGTAGCATGAAGTTGAGGCAGTCTGCTCGATCCCGCTCGGCTTTGTAAAGCACCGTCCTCTCCTCCACCAGGTGCTCTAGGTTTCTGGAATACATCTGCAGCCTGCGAATCAAGTTGTCCATGTAGCTCTCGTTGTCCTTGTTGTGAATTTTACTGAAGGAAAAAGTAGAAGTAAGTTAATATCACACATTTCTGGAAGCCGTCATATAGGACCTGCGGTAACACTTTAGTATGGGGAACATATTCTAAGTAACAAAGACTTAATTTAGAGTTGTTTGGACACTAGGGGAACATATAAGGGTTAGGGTTACTAATAAGCAATAATTCTGAGGTTATTGAGGGAAGACTCTTAGTTAATGGCTTACTGGTTGTATAATAAGGCCATGCAGAAGAAGGCATTAATAAGTACTTAATAATGACTAATTAAGAGCCAATATGTTACTAATTAGCAACTATACATCCATCCATTTTCTACCGCTTATTCCCTTTGGGGTCGCGGGGGGCGCTGGAGCCTATCTCAGCTACAATCGGGCGGAAGGCGGGGTACACCCTGGACAAGTCGCCACCTCATTAGCAACTAATTAATGGTGAATATGTTCTCCATACTAAAGTGTTACCGGACTTGCATATGAAATATGTTATTATATTAGTTGTAGTTTGCATCATACTGAGAGGTTCAATCTTGTGTCTCATTACTTTGAGCAGGTGTAACAAATGGTGTGTGATTGTGTAATGTATGTTGCGAGTAACACAAGAAAAGTAAACAGTTACCTGATGGCTTTGCCCAAACAGTTTTCTACCTTCTTAAAGTCAGGTCTTTTCTCAGCATCCTCTTCCCAACAACTTTTTATCAGCATATACACCTGGGGGTGAATAGGGGGAACACTTTAAAAGGCTCCCAAGGATGAACCAGGTCATCAATATCCTGCCTTAGGACAAAAATGCATATAAGTGGTTGTCGTTTGTAGGTGTTGCTGGAGCAAAATAGTACATTTTATTATTTCGTATGAATAATATTTTTTATTTTTGTTATCACATCCATCATACACAGTGTTGCCTCGATTATAGTGGGGGTTCTGTTACAGACCTCCATGGTAAGTACATTTTCGTGAAGTAGCTATGCTATTTTGTGTTTTTTATAAATATTATATGCATTTAAAGTCTTCCACACAGCTTCCACTCATAAACACTTCCAATGCTCTTAAAACCCGTCATACACTACGTGATTTTAAAATGCAAACTTGGAGTAACAGGAGAGAGTTTTTATTAGAGAATTAGCAAAACATTATAGGAGCCAGAATTTGTTTTTTTTAGAAGCAAAGTGTGTGTGATTGTGTTTAGTTTTTTTTAGTTAGTTTAGTTTATTAAGGATCCCCATTAGTCTACACCACAGTGGAGACTATTCTTCCTGGAGTCCAGGCAAAAAACATCACACAATCACAAAACAAAAGGTTACAATGCAGTACAACATGATCAATAATAACATTTTGTAATATAAAAATCGCAACAACAAATAAACAATAACTTGGAGTTTACATAATAATGTTCATACCAAAGATAAAAAAGAGCAATATAAAAATAGATAAATATTTTTTGCAAAAATAAAACAAAGAACCAATGGCCTACAATATACACATTAGTGTAGCCAAGACAATCAATATTCTAAGTGACGAAAAAGTACCATAATGAATAAAATATGACATAAAGTACATACAAAATCAAGATACTATCAATATAAAAACGATAACCAGAAACAAGAATGAATTTTAGCAAAAAATAAGTCAAAAGAAGATAGAAGATTGACATTAGGTACAATATAGAATAATCTCTTTCTGCAATACTTCTCCTCTCAGTCTATTCTTTAAAAGTGTGTCTGCTGGGATGAGGAAGTTACTGGTCACATGGGCATGGGTGTGCTGTGTGACTTCCTTGACAGGAAGTATTTAAGGTTGTGCATTCACCTGTGTCAATTGAGGAAATAGGAAACAGTAGAAAGCCCAGGTTGGGATGCCATAATTTTGGTTTACCGCTTTATTATACGCTTCGTTTTCTGCCAGAAAGCTTTGTTTGGTACCACTCATGCCCTCTTATTTCTGTAACATATGACATCCATTTCAAAAGTCAAACATAATTTCAGACTCGGAACCCATCACCGCCTCTCAGCGACCACCAGGAAATGTGGCCGCAACATGCAGTGTTTCAACAAAAACAGATTAAAAAAATAAACTGATAACATAAAATATTTACGTAACTGGACTATACTGAGATTTTAAGACTTTGCTTAATTAAATCAATGATTTTACAGTTAATCTTATTTTGCATTTACAGTATACACTGGAGACGCAAATAAATGAGGAACTTACTTCGTGTTCTTTCTCTGAAGCTGTGTCAAAGTCTAGATCTGGCCTGAAGTAGGACATGATGACCTTGGACAGTTTTTCTGTGGCAACACCACAAATTAATTATTTAATGAATACAAAAAAATCTCATGTCTATTAAGTCTCTTCAGCCTTTAGAGTACTCTAGCAAAGCCCTCATTATGCCAATGAACACTTTAACCACACACAAACACACACACACACACACACACACACACACACACACACACACACACACACACACACACACACACACACACACACCTAAAGCGTGTATGACAATTTTTCCTCTGTGTTCACCATTTTAAAGCAATACAGTGTGTTAGGTGGTTTACACACAAATTGTGTCGCAATGTTTCACCTGCTCGGTCAGAGCAGCATTCGGTGTAGAAGGTACTTTTTCTTAGAACTATCTCCTGAGCAATGATGGCGAAGCTGTACACGTCTCCTTTTTGGGAGGTGCCCTGCTTCCTGAGGTGCTCTGGCGCTGTCCACAAGTCTGTGCAGAGGAAGGAGACACAAAGTAGTCACTGGATAATATCAACAACTCATTAATGCAATGCAGTAAATGTTTTGTTGTTGTTATTGTTTTACCTCTGCCAGGCTTGAGAAAGGAGTTGCAACCAAAGTCTGTGATCTTCACAACCATGCGGTTGTCCACCACACAGTTGGTGGACTTAAGGCGTCCATGCACCTGGATGTCACTGGCATGCAGGTAGGACATGCCCTACACACACACACAAAGATTAAACAAACAATGAGTCAATGCCATTCATTTTTGTATATTAAAACAGTTAACAAAACATAAATGAGGATGCAAGTGACCAAAATGAGTTGCATTGACCTGAGCCAATGTTAAAAAAGCCTCATTGTACACTGACAGGACACAACATTAGGTACACCCACACCATTAAATGAAAGAGATTGATAAAAAGAATCAATCAATCAATCAATCAATCTTTATTTATATAGCCCTAAATCACAAGTGTCTCAAAGGGCTGCACAAGCCACAACGACATCCTCGGTACAAAGCCCACATAAGGGCAAGGAAAAACTCACCCCAGTGGGACGTCGATGTGAATGACTATGAGAAACCTTGGAGAGGACCGCATATGTGGGTAATCCCCCCCCCTCTAGGGGAGACCGAAAGCAATGGATGTCGAGTGGGTCTGACATAATATTGTGAGAGTCCAGTCCATAGTGGATCCAACATAATAGTAAGAGTCCAGTCCATAGTGGGGCCAGCAGGACACCATCCCGAGCGGAGACGGGTCAGCAGCGCAGAGATGTTCCCAGCCGATGCACAGGCGAGCAGTCCACCCCGGGTCCCGACTCTGGACAGCCAGCACTTCATCCATGGCCACCGGACCTGTGCCCCCCCCCTCAAGGAAAAGGGGAGCAGAGGAGAAAAGAAAAGAAACGGCGGATCAACTGGTCTAACAAGGGGGCTATTTAAAGGCTAGAGTATACAAATGAGTTTTAAGATGGGACTTAAATGCTTCTACTGAGGTAGCATCTCTAATTGTTACCGGGAGGGCATTCCATAGTACTGGAGCCCGAATAGAAAACGCTCTATAGCCCGCAGACTTTTTTTGGGCTCTGGGAATCACTAATAAGCCGGAGTTCTTTGAACGCAAATTTCTTGCCGGGACATATGGTACAATGCAATCGACAAGATAGGACGGAGCTAGACCGTGTAGTATTTTATACGTAAGTAGTAAAACCTTAAAGTCACATCTTAAGTGCACAGAAAGCCAGTGCAGGTGAGCCAGTATAGGCGTAATATGATCAAACTTTCTTGTTCTTGTCAAAAGTCTAGCAGCCGCATTTTGTACCAATTGTAATCTTTTAATGCTAGACATAGGGAGGCCCGAAAATAATACGTTACAGTAGTCGAGACGAGACGTAACGAACGCATGAATAATGATCTCAGCGTCGCTAGTGGACAAAATGGAACGAATTTTAGCGATATTACGGAGATGAAAGAAGGCCGTTTTAGTAACACTCTTAATGTGTGACTCAAAGGAGAGAGTTGGGTCGAAAATAATACCCAGATTCTTTACTGATTCGCCTTGTGTAATTGTTTGGTTGTCAAATGTTAAGGTGGTATTATTAAATAAATGTCGGTGTTTAGCAGGACCGATAATCAGCATTTCCGTTTTCTTGGCGTTGAGTTGCAAGAAGTTAGCGGACATCCATTGTTTAATTTCATTAAGACACGCCTCCAGCTGACTACAATCCGGCGTGTTGGTCAGCTTTAGGGGCATGTAGAGTTGGGTGTCATCAGCATAACAATGAAAGCTAACACCGTATTTGCGTATGATGTCGCCTAGCGGCAGCATGTAAATACTAAAGAGTGCAGGGCCAAGAACCGAACCCTGAGGAACTCCGCACGTTACCTTAACATAGTCCGAGGTCACATTATTATGGGAGACGCATTGCATCCTGTCAGTAAGATAAGAGTTAAACCACGACAAAGCTAAGTCTGACATACCAATACGTGTTTTGATACGCTCTAATAAAATATTATGATCGACGGTATCGAAAGCAGCGCTAAGATCAAGAAGCAGCAACATAGATGACGCATCAGAATCCATCGTTAGCAGTAGATCATTAGTCATTTTTGCGAGGGCTGCCTCCGTAGAGTGATTTGCCCTGAAACCGGATTGAAAAGGTTCACAGAGATTGTTAGACACTAAGTGTTCATTTAGCTGCTGTGCGACAATTTTTTCGAGGATTTTCGAAATAAAGGGAAGGTGGGACACCGGTCGGTAGTTTACCATGAGGTCAGGATCAAGGTTAGGTCTTTTGAGCAGAGGATGAATAACCGCTTTCTTGAATGCTAGGGGAACAGTGCCAGAGGAAAGTGATAAGTTTATAATATTTAGCACTGATGGACCTAATGATACAAAAAGCTCCTTGATAAGTTTCCCAGGAAGTGGGTCAAGTAAACATGTTGTTTGTTTTATCCCACTTACACGCTGTAATAGTTCCTCTAATATTATTTCATCAAAAAGAGAGAGACTATTTTGTATTGCAGTATCCGTCGTAGATACAGTTGTATCTGTGTTCATAGAACCCAGTTGTAGCTGGGATGCGTTGTCTTTAATCTCCTTTCTAATGAGTTCAATTTTCTTATTAAAGAAATTCATAAAGTCATCTGCCGAGTGGGTGGAGCTATTGGGAGGAGTCCCTTGTTGGGTTAGCGATGCTACTGTACTAAACAAAAATTTAGGGTCGTTTTTGTTGAGGCGGATGAGATTTGAGTAATATTTAGCTTTAGCTAAGGTAAGCATGCGTTTATACGATATTAAACTATCACTCCATGCTTGATGGAAAACCTCAAGCTTGGTCGCGCGCCATTTGCGTTCCAACTTTCTACATGATAATTTATGAGCTCTGGTTTCTTCTGTAAACCATGGGGTGCGCCTTTTAGGGGCCCTTTTTTGTTTTAGCGGTGCTATACTAAAGATGGTTTTGCGCAGGGCATTGTCAAAGTTGTTAGTGAGGTTATCAATAGAGCCGACATAATTTGGGAATGGTGCCATTACCGAAGGCAGTAGGTCAGCAAGAGTCATCGTTGTGGCAGCATTAATGTTGCGGCTGCTATAGCAGTTATTATTATTATTAGTTTGTTGACAATGAGTCAGAACTTCGAATTTTATAAGGTAATGATCGGACATTACTTTAGTATACGGGAGTACCATAACTTTGGAGGTGGTGACACCCCTGACCAGCACTAGATCTATCGTATTGCCGTTGCGATGCGTAGGTTCATTTATTATTTGTGTAAGACCACAGCTATCAATTATAGTCTGGAGCGCCACGCACTGAGGGTCCGATGGGGTATTCATATGGATATTAAAGTCCCCCATTATGATTATATTGTCTGCGTGCGTCACTAGATCAGCAACGAACTCTGAGAATTCATTAATAAAGTCCGAGTAGGGCCCTGGGGGGCGGTAGATAACAGCCATATCGAGAGGCAGCGGTGCGACAGACCTCATAGTAAGCACCTCAAACGATTTGTATTTATTATTTAGGTTAGGGGTAAGGTTAAAGTTTTCATTGTATATTAGTGCGACCCCCCCACCCCTTTTAAGGGGACGGGCAATATGCGCATTCGTATAGTTAGGAGGAGATGCCTCATTTAGCGCAAAAAATTCGTCTGGTTTGAGCCAGGTTTCGCTAAGACCAATGACGTTAAGATTGTTGTCTCTAATGACCTCATTAACTAATAACGTTTTGGGAGACAATGATCTTATGTTTAAAAAGCCCATATTATAAGTATTGGGCTGTTTTGACGAGTTTTTGTTTAAATTATCCGTAGTAGAAATATTAATAATGTTGCGTTTATTATACGTAGTGCACTTTAAATAGTTTCGACCATATCTAGGAATTGATACGACGGGAATTTTCAGATTGTTTGCTTGATGCTGCGATCGACTGAACGCATCATGATTTGCCACCTCAGTAGAATGCATATCTACCCCGGACACATTGACAACAGAAAACACATTATGTGAGTTGTGTGTTATTCTAAGAAAATTGCTATGCGTACAGGAATTATCCAGCCTGGTGCTGGCTAGTTCTAGCTTAACTGACTCCTCACCCGGACTAGCAGGCTCTGTAATTGCCTGTGACCGGGCTTGCTCTAGTGTAGTTAGTCAAATGTGACTTAAACAGTAGTCTATGTTCTTAGACAGGATGATGGCGCCTTCCTGGTTAGGGTGAAGGCCGTCCCTCATCAGCAAGCCTGGTTTGCCCCAGAAAGAGGGCCAATTATCAATAAACGTTAGTCCCTGTTGTCTACAGAAGCTAGCCAGCCACTTGTTAAGCGAGACTAATCTGCTATATCTCTCATCATTGCCTCTCGCAGGCAGGGGGCCAGAGACAATTACTCGATGCCTGGACATCTTTCTAGCGAGATCACAAGTCCTGGCTATGTTTCTCTTTGTAATCTCTGACTGTCTCATTCTAGTGTCATTGGAGCCAACGTGTACAACTATATTCGCATAACTAGTGGTGCGATTAGCCTGTCGTACGTGTTTACTAGGCCTGTTGCGAGTTAGCTCCCTAAGATTAGCCTCAATGTCAGGTGCTCGGGCCCCAGGGATGCACTTAATTGTGGCTGGTTTGCTAAGCTTTATGTTTCGGGTGATGGAGTCCCCTATGACTAAGGTGTGGTGCCCGGTAGACTGGGGTGTAGGACTAGCTAAAGAGCTAAATCTATTATGCGTCTCAACCGGTACACCGTAGCTTGTAGGCCGCTTAGGACTACTACAGGCTGGGCTAGTTAGCTCGCTACAGCTAACGCTAGCAGATGTGTCCGCAACATCTAAAGTTACGAGATAATAAAATGTGCCTTTACAATAGCAAACAACAACACACTCCTTGACAAGGTACAACCATGTTTAAAAAAAAAGAAAAAAAAATAGTACTAATATGATCTCAGGTTAAAAATATACTTATATTCAAACATCTGTATGCCAGCACAACACTTGTATCCTTCAGCATTGCACTGTATGTGGAGTACAAATATGATATGCTAATATAAGACAGTTTAAGCATATTGTGTTTACAAGCATATTACTGACGACCTAAATTGGTACTTTTTTTATTCAATAATTTATTGTTGTTTAATGGAAATTAGTACAATGTAATTAATCCTGAATACATTTTTGTTCTTGAATACTTTTGGGTTAGTTTACTTTGTAACTTTGATACCTTTTCTGACACAACACTAGTCGGTAATTGAGCCAATTCCCTCTGCCATGAAATGCAGAAGCATGTACCATTACCCCTCCTGAATTCGCCCATTTATTATCGTTTAATGAAAAATCACAGAAACTGATAAAATTCATCCTAAAGTCATTTATTTATTATTGTTCAATTAAAATCACAGTAACTGATATAATTTATCCTAAATTCATTCATTTGTAGTTTATTAATATTCTATATGTGTGTGTTACCTTGGCGATGTCGTACATGACAGAGATCTTAAACTCCCAGTCCATGAACGTCTCCTCCGGATAAGAGACCTTGTCATTCAGCACGTACTGGACAAAGAACAGGTGTGTATGCCGTCTGTTTCAATGGAAATGTGGGCCCACCATACATACGTACCCTAAGTGATCCCCGCTCACCGTACTCAAAAACCCCAAACACGCCCTCATCCAACTTCACTGTGCCGTAAAACTTGGTGAGGTTGTTATAGTCGATTTGCAAGAGCTGCAGAGTCAAAAGAAATCCTTAGAATATAAAGTGACAGTTAATTATGTGTGTCTCACAGCATTAAGCTCCATTTTCTGGGTCTCGTTGAAGTTTCCATCTGAGTGGTTGAGCTCCTTCAGAATGACAATCTGAAACATTTGCAGTAGCACTGATCAGATCAGGAATCCTCAGAAACAAACACTTTACGCTGTACCTTCTTGTCGTAGAGCGCACGGCGGATCTTAAATACTTTGTTTTTCCTCTCATTTTCAATCTGAAGCAGACGACAGACACTTTAACCAAAACGCAAGTGGACATATGGACGGGTGTTGGCTACCTTCAGAACAACTTGGTTCAATGAGTTGTCCTCCAACAGGGTGACAAGTTCAGAGGGGATGTGGGAGTCAGAGCACCGTTTCCTCAGCAGCCGATCTCTCCTGTTCTGTCTGAACATGGTGTTAACTTTATCACTACCCATAGTCACACAGCATTAAAATAAATGTCCACACAGGGAATTCCTGTTCAGTGCATAATAAACATTAACATGATAGCATGGCAGTGATAACCTGGGTTCTACACTCTTTAAAAAAAAAAAAAGTGTGTTAGCCAACGAAGGAGACATTTGTGCATGTACAGAAAATACTGTAACATTGGTGGAATGATGACAAGTGACACCAAGATAAGCAAGTTCCACAGTAGTTTCTATTGATCCTGATAAAGGCCGTGTTTTTTGTGTTTAGAATAAGCCAGGGGCCATAAAACAAAAAGAGCTGCAGGCCGAAAATGACCCCCAGACCGGACTTTGGACTGTTAAGCAATTAACTGTGATAGCAATTTATTTATTGTTTTACAAGGGCTTCAAGTGTTTATTCTAAATAAATCTCGGAATTCTCACTGTGAAGTTAGAACCTAAGTCGTATCACAAAATGATAGATATTTAAGAAATAATATTAGAATGATATGGCGTTATGCTAAAGCATAATTTAAATATTTGTCATTATACAGTCGTCCCTCGCACCGTTCTATTTGGGATTTTTTTAAAGCATATTCTGTGTAATTTTGGTCTATATTAAGCATTTTCAAGAATAACATGGCTGAATGAACTAAACATATAAATACTACAGTACTATTGGCTGTTGGATGATACCAAACCAATCAGAGCATGCTGTTCAGTATCGTGGTCACTGATTGGCTCAACCTTAGGTAGCATTAATGTGTTGGATTAAAAGAGAGAAAAGGTGACTAAAATGTGCCATTTTGTGTTCAGATGAGTCTTATAATGTTAAAAACAATATTCAGAATATTTTCTATGCTCTAGCTATGAAAATATTTGATTTATAACAATTTTACCACAGTCACACCCAGACTGTATACTGTATGTTCAGTATACAGTAATGTATGTATATCAACTCGGTCCAGTAAATAATTATCCACCAATCATGACATGACTTAGTCTGTTGTATGAATGGAAACCGGTGGATACATAGGTTAATTACACAGGTGGATACACAAGTTCAGTCCGATACCTTTTGCCATCTCGTGGAAAAAAAACATTTAATTGTTCTGCCTCTCACTGTTTATCACTGACAAAGATAGATGAACAAATAAAACACTTTTCTGACCATTTAAGTGAAATTTGATTATTTTCAGCAGCACACCTGATGATCCCTCAGAATCTCACAGCACATTAATGTGCCGCGACACAGTTGTTGGGAATCAGTGCTTTAAATTACCCTATTGTTCATCAAACTGCAAAAACAAAATTACATATTTATTTTTCTGTGAGAGACGCTAGTCTGCTTCCTGAAAACAGTTAAGTCTTGTATATACCTGTACAGTATGTGATATTTAGTCCTATGGGCACCACATTAAAAGACGTATCCTCATTATCACTCACCTGTAGAAGATGAAGGCAATGATGGCCACAACCACCACAATCACCCCCAAAACTATGACGACGATGTCAAGTGATGCTCCTTCTGTTAGCAGAGAACGAAAACTGGTAAGGAGACAATACTCTAATACTCTAACTCGTCATATCATTAGGTACACCTTTGTCTGCATGCACTGTTTGTCTTAAATCTTTGTGGTAAAGGTTGTCAATCAGTGTCACCTCTAAACTGTGTTATATGTGGGAAGGGCATTTGACGACATTGCTTTCATCAAAATATGGAAACAATTAACGAGAAATGATGGACAGACAGAATCCCTACTAAAGAGTCAAACTACTACTACGAGAAAAACATTTGTTACCCTTTCTACCTGTTTCCCCCCGATTAATAGGGGCTGAGTGTCTGTTTTGGCTTTCCTCCTTAAGTCTATGAACCAGCTCCTTGGTCTTGGAGGTGTTCAGGACAAGGTTATTGCCTGAACACCACATTGACAGCTGCTCCACCTCGTCCCGGTAAGCTGACTCATCTCCCCCAGAGATGAGCCCCACAACTGTGGTATCATCAGCAAACTTGACACTTGACAGCCTCCAGACACTCCGTTCTGGAGAGACATGTTCCAATACAGTTGACTCACCTCACTGACTCTAATTATAGCCTGTCAAATTTGCAATCTGGGTTCAGAACTGGCCATGAATGCATCACAGCTACCCTTACCGCTACCTGCATTTCCCCTCGGAGATTAACTGCACTTTGTTTGGAATTTCGCGTATCGTTCACAATGATTATAAAAAACTTTTTGCATTCTAACATGTAAAAATCGGCTGGTTCTAGGTAGCTAGCAATGCAGCTAATGGGAGCAATCAATTCTACCTCTATATCAATTAAAAAATGCATTCAAAAACCGTCACCAATACTTCATTTACGTTCCGTAACCTGTATAATAACCAAACTGTAGCAACATTGTTATTTTAAGAGTGAACACTGAGGAAATATTTTTCTATCGTAGTAACACATCAACGTGCTAAGGTATTAGTCGTAAAAGCTAAGTACGGCAAGAGATAAGCTCGCGTCTACGTCTGCACAAAACGCGTTTGAGTTTGGAATGCACAACACATAAGAACCAATCTGTACTGACTGACAAACACGAATAATCATATTACGGTATCTGTAAAGTATTAGCCTACATTTCATATTATGTTTGTCAGAACTAGCCAGAGTACTGTAGTTGTAATTACACACATGAAGTGCTGCGTGTATTATGATCGATATAAAGTGTGACTCACTCGATGGACAGTTGTGCGTTTGGTCCAACTGGCCGGGGACATTTTTTCTGTTTTTTGGGGGGTAAGCACTCTATTTATGTCGAAATAGCTTGTCTCCAAATTCCACATTCGCAGCTTCGAGTGGCTTTCACCTCATCGTATCGACTTCCGTCTGCTCCAACATTTCACCCTTTTCTTTGTGTTCGCTTCTAGAAGCAGCAGTTCATCCTCCGTTCATTGAGCTTCAAAAAGATAAGGTAGTGAATCCTCATTTGTCCAAAAATATTCGTCTTCGTTTCGTCATGATTAGAGCCAGTGCCGGCCCAAGCCTCCATGGGGCCCTAAGCAAAATTTGATTTTGGGGCCCTCTATTTCTGCCAATAATATTGATTGTTGATCATTCACACACCTACTATAAACTCATTGCGGCTCTGGCAGTATTGTTTACATTATCCTATTGTCAGCCTGGCATGTCTTTACAAATGACATGTCATTTATAAAGATATGGGGGTGGCCCAGTTAAGAACATAAATAATACCAAGCTGCAAGAGTGGCCTGGGGTTGAACAGTCCAAGTGATAAAGCTTTGTATTTACAGTAAAAGTGTCATCTTGTCTCATCAGTCTTGTACTTATTAGTCTTTAATTACTAGTTTACATTTTTAGTTAATTGTTCATATTTAATGTTTACTTTGTACAAAGAGAGCGCAGTCTACTGAAGTTAAATTCATCAATAGTTTTCCCCTTTGAAAGACGCAAGGCAAATTCCTTCCATTTCACCATGTTGCTACAATGATCTTCACTGTTTTCATGCTGTTTCAGCAGTGCATCTATGTTGACCCAATCCCGCTGTCCCTCGGCTGCCAGTTTTAAGGACTTTTTGGAAAATAATTTGCAGCAAAAGCAATAGACTGCATCTTTACTTCTTGAATAAGTCAGCCAGCTACGCTTGACTTTTTCCCCATTGACTAGCTGTCTGTAGGTATAATGATAATGAAAACTTCGGCCATCATGCCGTTTGGGGAATGAAAAGTTCTCCTTAATAGACAGTGGTCCTCTGATCACCTGTCTGTATCTGAGAGGAAAGATATGGCGTCACATTAGTGCCAAAAATCCGAGCGCATAAAAACTGTTATCAATATACTTCCGGTTCCGGTTCACCGTGCGTGACTGCTCGCTGACTGCTCGCTGTTTCGAAAAAGCTAAGTATCGTTCTATTTGTGTGCTTTTAAATTGTTCTGCAGCTTTCTTTATTACTTTCTCAACATATTTAGTAGTACTATTTAACTTGCAAATCACCCGATCTCTGTCTCTCCACCCCTCCCGCAGCTAGCTAGCAGCTAGCTGCTAAGCTAACGAAGCTAGCGCGGAGAAAGGCGTCGCCGGGCGCCGGTCAGAAGGAGTCTACTCCTGCACACCGTGACCAGGACTTCTCGGAAGACAGCAGGAACTTCACTCGGTGACAGAAAACACCGTGAGTATGGCTTCCTGCGCGTCTTGCACCTTACTCACGGAGAGGCTGGCTCTGCTAGAGGGCCGTGTCCGCCAGTTAGAGCAGAGTAATCTCGTAACTTTAGATGTTGCGGACACATCTGCTAGCGTTAGCTGTAGCGAGCTAACTAGCCCAGCATGTAGTAGTCCTAAGCGGCCTACAAGCTACGGTGTACCGGTTGAGACGCATAATAGATTTAGCTCTTTAGCTAGTCCTACACCCCAGTCTACCGGGCACCACACCTTAGTCATAGGGGACTCCATCACCCGAAACATAAAGCTTAGCAAACCAGCCACAATTAAGTGCATCCCGGGGGCCCGAGCACCTGACATAGAGGCTAATCTTAGGGAGCTAACTCGCAACAGGCCTAGTAAACACGTACGACAGGCTAATCGCACCACTAGTTATGCGAATATAGTTGTACACGTTGGCTCCAATGACACTAGAATGAGACAGTCAGAGATTACAAAGAGAAACATAGCCAGGACTTGTGATCTCGCTAGAAAGATGTCCAGGCATCGAGTAATTGTCTCTGGCCCCCTGCCTGCGAGAGGCAATGATGAGAGATATAGCAGATTAGTCTCGCTTAACAAGTGGCTGGCTAGCTTCTGTAGACAACAGGGACTAACGTTTATTGATAATTGGCCCTCTTTCTGGGGCAAACCAGGCTTGCTGATGAGGGACGGCCTTCACCCTAACCAGGAAGGCGCCATCATCCTGTCTAAGAATATAGACTACTGTTTAAGTCACATTTGACTAACTACACTAGAGCAAGCCCGGTCACAGGCAATTACAGAGCCTGCTAGTCCGGGTGAGGAGTCAGTTAAGCTAGAACTAGCCAGCGCCAGGCTGGATAATTCCTGTACGCATAGCAATTTTCTTAGAATAACACACAACTCACATAATGTGTTTTCTGTTGTGAATGTGTCCGGGGTAGATATGCATTCTACTGAGGTGGCAAATCATGATGCGTTTAGTCGATCGCAGCATCAAGCAAACAATCTGAAAATTCCCGTCGTATCAATTCCTAGATATGGTCGAAACTATTTAAAGTGCACTACGTATAATAAACGCAACATTATTAATATTTCTACTACGGATAATTTAAACAAAAACTCGTCAAAACAGCCCAATACTTATAATATGGGCTTTTTAAACATAAGATCATTGTCTCCCAAAACGTTATTAGTTAATGAGGTCATTAGAGACAACAATCTTAACGTCATTGGTCTTAGCGAAACCTGGCTCAAACCAGACGAATTTTTTGCGCTAAATGAGGCATCTCCTCCTAACTATACGAATGCGCATATTGCCCGTCCCCTTAAAAGGGGTGGGGGGGTCGCATTAATATACAATGAAAACTTTAACCTTACCCCTAACCTAAATAATAAATACAAATCGTTTGAGGTGCTTACTATGAGGTCTGTCGCACCGCTGCCTCTCGATATGGCTGTTATCTACCGCCCCCCAGGGCCCTACTCGGACTTTATTAATGAATTCTCAGAGTTCGTTGCTGATCTAGTGACGCACGCAGACAATATAATCATAATGGGGGACTTTAATATCCATATGAATACCCCATCGGACCCTCAGTGCGTGGCGCTCCAGACTATAATTGATAGCTGTGGTCTTACACAAATAATAAATGAACCTACGCATCGCAACGGCAATACGATAGATCTAGTGCTGGTCAGGGGTGTCACCACCTCCAAAGTTATGGTACTCCCGTATACTAAAGTAATGTCCGATCATTACCTTATAAAATTCGAAGTTCTGACTCATTGTCAACAAACTAATAATAATAATAACTGCTATAGCAGCCGCAACATTAATGCCGCCACAACGGTGACTCTTGCTGACCTACTGCCTTCGGTAATGGCACCATTCCCAAATTATGTCGGCTCTATTGATAACCTCACTAACAACTTTGACAATGCCCTGCGCAAAACCATTGATAGTATAGCACCGCTAAAACAAAAAAGGGCCCCTAAAAGGCGCACCCCATGGTTTACAGAGGAAACCAGAGCTCATAAATTATCATGTAGAAAGTTGGAACGCAAATGGCGCGCGACCAAGCTTGAGGTTTTCCATCAAGCATGGAGTGATAGTTTAATATCGTATAAACGCATGCTTACCTTAGCTAAAGCTAAATATTACTCAAATCTCATCCGCCTCAACAAAAACGACCCTAAATTTTTGTTTAGTACAGTAGCATCGCTAACCCAACAAGGGACTCCTCCCAATAGCTCCACCCACTCGGCAGATGACTTTATGAATTTCTTTAATAAGAAAATTGAACTCATTAAAAAGGAGATTAAAGACAACGCATCCCAGCTACAACTGGGTTCTATGAACACAGATACAACTGTATCTACGACGGATACTGCAATACAAAATAGTCTCTCTCTTTTTGATGAAATAACATTAGAGGAACTATTACAGCGTGTACGTGGGATAAAACAAACAACATGTTTACTTGACCCACTTCCTGGGAAACTTATCAAGGAGCTTTTTGTATTATTAGGTCCATCAGTGCTAAATATTATAAACTTATCACTTTCCTCTGGCACTGTTCCCCTAGCATTCAAGAAAGCGGTTATTCATCCTCTGCTCAAAAGACCTAACCTTGATCCTGACCTCATGGTAAACTACCGACCGGTGTCCCACCTTCCCTTTATTTCGAAAATCCTCGAAAAAATTGTCGCACAGCAGCTAAATGAACACTTAGTGTCTAACAATCTCTGTGAACCTTTTCAATCCGGTTTCAGGGCAAATCACTCTACGGAGACAGCCCTCGCAAAAATGACTAATGATCTACTGCTGACGATGGATTCTGATGCGTCATCTATGTTGCTGCTTCTTGATCTTAGCGCTGCTTTCGATACCGTCGATCATAATATTTTATTAGAGCGTATCAAAACACGTATTGGTATGTCAGACTTAGCCTTGTCGTGGTTTAACTCTTATCTTACTGACAGGATGCAATGCGTCTCCCATAATAATGTGACCTCTGACTATGTTAAGGTAACGTGCGGAGTTCCTCAGGGTTCGGTTCTTGGCCCTGCACTCTTTAGTATTTACATGCTGCCGCTAGGCGACATCATACGCAAATACGGTGTTAGCTTTCATTGCTATGCTGATGACACCCAACTCTACATGCCCCTAAGGCTGACCAACACGCCAGATTGTAGTCAGCTGGAGGCGTGTCTTAATGAAATTAAACATTGGATGTCCGCTAACTTCTTGCAACTCAACGCCAAGAAAACGGAAATGCTGATTATCGGTCCTGCTAAACACCGACATTTATTTAATAATACCACCTTAACATTTGACAACCAAACAATTACACAAGGCGAATCAGTAAAGAATCTGGGTATTATCTTCGACCCAACTCTCTCCTTTGAATCACACATTAAGAGTGTTACTAAAACGGCCTTCTTTCATCTCCGTAATATCGCTAAAATTCGTTCTATTTTATCCACTAGCGACGCTGAGATCATTATTCATGCGTTCGTTACGTCTCGTCTCGACTACTGTAACGTATTATTTTCGGGTCTCCCTATGTCTAGCATTAAAAAATTACAGTTGGTACAAAATGCGGCTGCTAGACTTTTGACAAGAACAAGAAAGTTTGATCATATTACGCCTATACTGGCTCACCTGCACTGGCTTCCTGTGCACTTAAGAAGTGACTTTAAGGTTTTACTACTTACGTATAAAATACTACACGGTCTAGCTCCGTCCTATCTTGTCGATTGTATTGTACCATATGTCCCGGCAAGAAATCTGCGTTCAAAGAACTCCGGCTTATTAGTGATTCCCAGAGCCCAAAAAAAAGTCTGCGGGCTATAGAGCGTTTTCTATTCGGGCTCCAGTACTATGGAATGCCCTCCCGGTAACAATTAGAGATGCTACCTCAGTAGAAGCATTTAAGTCCCATCTTAAAACTCATTTGTATACTCTAGCCTTTAAATAGCCCCCCTGTTGGACCAGTTGATCTGCCGTTTCTTTTCTTTTCTCCTCTGCTCCCCTTTTCCTTGAGGGGGGGGGGGCACAGGTCCGGTGGCCATGGATGAAGTGCTGGCTGTCCAGAGTCGGGACCCGGGGTGGACCGCTCGCCTGTGCATCGGCTGGGAACATCTCTACGCTGCTGACCCGTCTCCGCTCGGGATGGTGTCCTGCTGGCCCCACTATGGACTGGACTCTTACTATTATGTTGGATCCACTATGGACTGGACTCTCACAATATTATGTCAGACCCACTCGACATCCATTGCTTTCGGTCTCCCCTAGAGGGGGGGGGTTACCCACATATGCGGTCCTCTCCAAGGTTTCTCATAGTCATTCACATCGACGTCCCACTGGGGTGAGTTTTTCCTTGCCCGTATGTGGGCTTTGTACCGAGGATGTCGTTGTGGCTTGTGCAGCCCTTTGAGACACTTGTGATTTAGGGCTATATAAATAAAGATTGATTGATTGATTGATCGCGCGCTGATTCTCCACTTTGTGCGTGCGCGACACCCTTTTGCGCGCGCGTGGTGTCTTTTTGCGCGCGCGCGGTGCCTTTCTGCGCGCGCGCCCTCTCGGTCTGTGCGCTCTCTGTGTACTCCTGGCATCTCTCCTCGCGCTGTCATGTTTCTTTTTGGCACTTTGGGGGAAGGTATGCTTAGACGGCCCCTCCTTTCTGATTGGCTCTGAGCATTTTTCATAAGACCAATCATTCTCCAGCGTAGCAACGTTGTAGCCATCTTACCTCGGACAGCTAGCCTCAATCATTACATTGATGTCAAAGCAAGTTATGGTAATTTAATTAGTACATGTACCAATTAAATTACCATAACTTGCTCGATTTTCGACCAATTTACAAACGGTTTGCCTTGTTACAAATCTTATTACATGTAGATATGACATAGGATGCTGCACCTGTTGAAATCACCTCTTTCGCTATAAAAAAAAAATGACTTAATTGTGCAACATAGTTGTGTAGGGTCAGTGTTAGTCAGTTCTCTGATTATTTTAAACTGTTTCAGAATACATTATTAAAAGGCTATTTTTAACATTTTAAAAACAAAATTCAAAGATTATTTCATTAATTTTATGGCTGAATCAAAAGAAATTCCATAAATTAGAAAACAAATGTTCAAGAAGAAGTGAAAACTTTGCGCCTATAACAATCTTGATACATATTGACGATGACCCGCCCTGCTATACTTCTGATTATCTCTGAGCATTTTTCGTCTGGCCAATCAGAAAGAAGGGGCCGGCTAAGCATACCCACCCCCAAAGTGCCAAAACGAAACATGCCAGCGCACAGACCGAGACGGCACGCGCGCAAAAAGGCACCACGCGCGCGCAAAAGGGTGTCGCGCGCGCGCACGAAGTGGAGAGTAAGCGCGCGATAACAGTTTTTATGCGCTCGGATTTTTGGCACTAATGTGACGCCATAGCAGGCGGCAAACGTCACAGGTGCAGCAGAGGCAGCTTTACATTTAAAGAGAGGCAGGAAGAATCACTAAGCCTAGATCAGCAGCAGCACTCTGTTGACCTAAAATTGTGTTTTTGTACAATAATATATCTTTGATCATTTAGAAATCATCAGTCAGACTCGTACATGCAAAAAATAAAAAATAAGAATTTTTTGTTTATTGCTTTTGGGGGCCCCCTGGTGGCCGCGGGGCCCTAAGCAAGCGCTTAGTACGCTTATGCCTTGGGCCGGCTCTGATTAGAGCACACATAAGTGTTTTGTATCTGGAAGTAGGAACACACATTTGTGCGCTGCTATGGAAACAGAAATCAATGCACGGAAGAAGTCAGTCCCAGAAATTATTAAAATGATCAAAATATGGTAAATATTGAACATATTTCACATTGTTATGAACGTGTCAGTTACTACATTATATATATATACTTGAGTGTGTATACAAAATGTTGATGGAGGGTTTTGCAGGCTACAATGGTGACTCCAATTAGCCGAATCTTTCAAGCGTTTGTGATCATCTTAAAAATCCTAATTAAAAAAAAAATCTCTCGTCATACCAAAGACTATAAAAATGGGACTCATTACCTCCCTGCTTGACACTCAGCATCAAGGGTTGGAATTGGGGGTTAAATCACCAAAAATGATTCCCGGGCGCGGCCACTGCTGCTGCTCACTGCTCCCCTCATCTCCCAGGGTGTGATCAAGGGTGATGGGTCAAATGCAGAGAATCATTTCGCCACACCTAGTGTGTGTGTGACGATCATGGGTACTTTAACTTAAATAATGATTGTGAACGATAGGCAAAATCCCCAAAAATGTGCAGTTCCCCTTTAAGGTCCTTCATGATTACATCACTTCCATGGACAATAAAGTGAAGTGAATTGTATTTATATAGTGCTTTTCTCTAGTGACTCAAAGCGCTTTACATAGTGAAACCTAATATCTAAGTTACATTTAAAACTATGTGGGTGGCACTGGGAGCGGGTGGGTAAAGTGTCTTGCCCAAGGACACAACGGCAGTGACGAGGATGGCAGAAGCTGGGATCGAACCTGGAACCCTCAAGTTGCTGGTACGGCCACTCTACCAACCGAGCTATACCGCCCCAATAAACATGTCTGCATCCTTGACTTCTTAGATCTAGCCAAGGCCTTTGATTCAGTAGATCACAACATCCTCTTAAATCAACTCTTTAGTATTGGCTTGTCCAAAGGTTGCATCGACTCTAAATAACCGCATACAACGAGTGAAATTTGAAAATGTTGTGTCTGAGCCGCCTTAAATTTTCCATTTGGGTCCAAGCTTATTCTCCATCTACATAAATGATGTGGCTAAGGCTATCGGTGCCTTTCGGATACATCTTTATGCTGATGATACATCATCTCCTCATTTGGTCCTTCACTCAGCCTCCAACCTCCAACTCAGCCTCACCTCTACTGGGGAATCTTTTTATGACTTTCATCTTTGTTTCAATTTAAAATAAGACCAAATGCATGTTATTTGTTAAAAAAAAAAAAACATGAAAAAAAATCGAGGGTTCCTGTTTCACAAAAATCTGAATACTGATACATTATTTTTTTACACACAGATCAAAAAAGGACAAACTTTTTTTTTTTTTGCACACAGATGGCAATACAGACATATTATTTTTACAAACACAGATCAAAATACAGACAGGCAGATTTGTCTTACACGCACATAAATATGAATACAAACAAATTAGAACACGAAGACACACCTCTGATTATACACACA